>NW_026266634.1:0-25000 GCF_025860055.1 Xyrauchen texanus | reverse complement strand
CTTTGACTTTTACTTCATTACAATGATGTTAATGTCATTGCATTACTGATTTAATTGAATATTAATTGAGAGATTATTTGAATGGGACTTTTACAACAGCAGAACTTTAGAGCAGCGCTCTTTTAATCGAGACGAGCTCATCACTCCTGCAGCAAGCTCTCAAAACAAACACTTTCATTTCTCATGCAATGCCTTCATCTAACGTGGTCTTGTCTGTGTCATGGTTGTTTTTAGGGTGATTCTGTAACAATGGGCTCTTATGACCTATTTTTAAGAATACATTTTATATCAGTGATGCAATATATCAGTTCCTACTGTATAAATCCATGTAAACATCCGTGTTAAGCGTAAATTGCTTTTGCTCTGCCAATCACGTGTTCGACTTCTGGAGCTCGAGCTGACGGTATGTCCGCGCATGCGCAGCATTCCTACGTTTGACAGATGCGGCGCATTTTCTTATGGACAACAGAAAACAAGCTCTGAACTTAAATAAGCCTAATACGCTTTCAAACTCAAAGATAGTGTACTGAACGAATTATCTGAATTCCTTCGACACTGAAAATATTGTAACTACACAACTAAGATCCAATTAGGACTTTAAAAAGCAACAGGACTTTTGAAATCGCGACAATAGGCATTGCTGAACTTGCTTCGTATTATTCAGCATTACATACTGTATTATTGGGCCTGTGGGACATTGTTCACGTTTCTCACCATAATAATGATAAGAAACTGGTTTCCAAATTGATCTTCTAATTGACAGTTTCAAAGTAATAGTTCAGCTTATATTAATCATCATCATTTCCCCACCCTCTTGTTGTTCCAAACCAGTGTGACTTTCTGTATTTTGTGGAACCCAAAAGATGTTAGACAGAAAGTGATGGACTGACAGTCTCAGCCACCATTCCCTTTTAAAATATGGAGGAAAACATACATGCAGTGAAAGTAAATGGAGACTAAGGCTATTTCATTGTGTTCCATGGAAGAAAGTCATATGGTCTGAAACATCATGACCATGTTAAATGTGTATTATGTAATGGAATATTGGGGCATAAACATCCATTATGTTATATGTGGAAGTAACTAGTTACTCGGTTCTTAAGAATTATTTTAGTTGGATACTTCCTTACTCTTAGTCAAGCTATTTTTAACATACTACTTGAGTAAAAATGTTTTAAAGTAATTTTACTTGAGTAAAGATTTTGGCTACTCTGCACACCTTTATTTTTTTTGGAGCAATATATTAAAAGGTACTGGCTCAGAAGAGTCATTTGTCTGACAAATCTGAATTCAAAGCGATAACTCGCAAGTCAGTGAGTCTTTTTGAAGCAATGCATTAAAACGGTGTGTGAATAGGTGATGTCAAATATGCATTGCAAGTGAAATCTACCATATCTGATGCATCACATTTGCATTCTGAACTCTGTGTCACACAGTATTTGGACACAATCTGGAATGTTGATTTCGGTAGCTGCAACAGCTTTCAGACCGAACTGTTTCTCCCCACAGTCCAAATCATCCCTAAATGGAACCTCATCCAGAGAACATTCTGTTGACACACGCAAACACCTGCACACAGCTTAGGCAAGTTATTGCTGACCCATCTACGTTCAGTGTCTCTATTTACGGTTATTATCTTTGTTGCTCAGTATTGCTGTAATTAAGTATGTATAATTCTTAATCTCAGTATGATGATGATTTGGATTTGGAAAAGCACACACCCGTCTATACAAGGTCTCACAGCTGAAAATGCATATCAGAGCAAAACGAAGCCATGTGGTCAAAGGAACTGCCCGAGCGTGTCGCGGCACAGATCTGGGGAAGGCTACAAAAATATGTAGGCTGCATTGAAGAGAGCACAGTGGCCTCTATAATTCTTAAAAATGGAAGAAATTTGGAACAACCAGGACACTTCCTAGAGCTGGCCTCACAGCAAAACTGAGCAATCGGGGAGAAGTGCCTTAGTAAGAGAGGTGACTAAGAACCAGATGGATACTCTGGTTGATCTCCAGAGATCATGCGTGGACCTTGGAGACAACCATCACTGCAACACTCCACTGATCTGGCCTTTATGGCAGAGTGGCCAAACGGAAGCCTCTCCTCAGTGCAAGATGTGAGAAACTCAGTGTCTCAGTTCGCCTGCAAACTTGTTCAAATCTGGCAACCCGTCGGTGTTGAAATACTACTGGTGAGTGGGCAGTGGGAGGGACCACACAGGCCAAAACATACACAGAAATTCCAGCCTGGAATGAAAACTTTAAAGGAGAATATACTGGCTGTATCATTGTTATCGGAGAAGTCAGTATTTCAACTTAGCACGTTTCCTAATTCTCTAATGACATATTACGGTCATTTTATGATTTAGTACAGTAAATATATTACATATAGACTGGTCAAGAAGATACATTTATTATTTCCCATGCAAACCAAAATCACTATTCATGTGTTTTGCCTTTGTAAATAAATCTGTCCTTTATTCATTTAAGTTTAAATACAGTATCATGAAACATGGTGTTTGTGTGTATGTGTGTGTGTATATATTCTAGGTTCAAAACAAGATAAACTTAATCAACAGCATTTGTGGCATTATGTGGATTACCACAAAAATTCAACTTGTCCCTCCTTTTCTTCCAAGGAGGCACTTACAACGGAAGTGAATGGAGCCAATCTGTAAACGATAAAATACTCACCGTTTCTAAAGTATAACTGAAACGTCAAACTAACCACAAGACAAACAATATGTGTGTTAACATGACTTTAGTGTGATGAAATCACTTACAAACCTTTTCTCTGAAGAGTTGTATCCAATTTTACAACTTTTGACAAGACAACATAAACCCTAAAACAAGCATTAAAACAATTTTAACAACTTCACAGCTCAAATAATACACAAGTTTTAACAGAAGAATTAATTGTAAGTGCTTTTATAAAATTATACATTGCTTAACATTTCTACCTTTAAACCCTCCAAAAATTGGCCCCATAAACAAGCATTGTAAGTGCCTCACTCTAACCTCGATTTTTGCTTTTTATTATTATTTTTATTGTAAATGATATTTTGTTGGTGGAGCCTGGAATATTCCTTTAACAGATGCAAGAACAGTTATAGTGTGAGTTTTGGGATTTAAATAAAGGTGTGCCGTATGTGTTTACTCTGTGTGAATCATAAAAATGCTGAGACATGAGGAAATGACACAGCAGGCATCAGATTACACACTTGGAGAGTGAAGTGTAGGTCCATATTGCATAAGCAAGGGTGATTTCTGCACCCTCTATAGGCAATACACGAAACAACAGGACTTTCACATACACTTTTTATAGGGAACACAAAAACACTTGGTTTAAAAACATTCATATTATATTATGAGCAGTTAACTCAGTAATGGAGAGCAAAATACCATGAGATATGCATGTAGGTAAAAAGCAGTTGTGAAGTTGTAAATAACAGTAAATACATAATTTCTGTGAAATGATGCTGATTGAATAAAAACAGATAAACTGAAGGTGGATGAGCAAAAACACAAACGTTCTCTCACAAATGTACACACTTTCTCCAGGTTACAGACATCTGCTGACACTTTCATCAAGTTAAAACTTCTGTAATGATCTTTATAGTTTTCAATAAACTCAAATTATTATACACAAATATATTGCTCACTGACTACCAAAAACATGCTTACGCTGTGACCCGCAAACATTCAACACAACACAACACACACAACACACACACTTTTTTGCTTCTTTTTAATAAATTGATGGAACTGGAACTGCCATTTTGGAAATGGAAGACACGCTATTGGGTGTAAACTTGTGGTCCCGCCCTCGTTTTATGACTGACAGAGACAATCCAATGACCTCACATGAACCATTTCTAATGCACCATCAAACATGAAATACATTTTTCTTCTGTAAATATCCAAACAACCTGTTGTGGGTGGTCTGTCTACATGCCGAACACACACTTTAGTATAACATAAAATGACTGGTTCAGTCTAATGCTTCTCACTCCATCAAATATCCTCACATACACACTCACACCTCCTGGGGTTTGATCTATGAGCTCTCGCTCTCGATAATTATGTGCCAAACTGAAGCAGGAAAATAAAAGAATAACACCATGCTTAGAATATCAAGTGCATTAAATATATCTTAAAATACTGTAACAAAATTAATACAATTTAATGATTGCACATAAATCAAAGAAAGGATTCACAAATGTCCAGGTCATAACATTCCTGTAAGGTTATAAGGTCAGGGTTTGGGTTGTCCTGAACATTTTCGAGAGCCATTGCATCAGGTGTGGACACTACGATCATAATCTGGAGTGACTCTAGTTTGTTTTGAGTTGAGCGCCTTCCAATCTCTATGATTCGAATGCTTGTCAAGAACCAAACTGCATTTATTGTAGTTGCATAAGGACACTTTCTTTATGAGGGAGATTATTAGAATATTCTTGATTATGTCAAATGTAAAATGAAAATTATCTTTTGTTCTGTGTTTTTCAGGGTGTTTAGTCTTTGGTAAACTTTACAGTGCTCTTGTTATGGTAGAAAAATATCTTAATCCAATCTGTAACCTCAAACTAATCTGTATGATGCGATCAGATCCTGATATAACAACATATTTGAGTGAAATGATTGATGAAAGTTTGTTTACGTCCTTGTTTCTCTCTCTCACACAAACACACACACACATATAGATATAAAGTAAGGCATGTTATAAATTCAAATTCATTCATTTATTCATTCAGTGACCTAATGTCCGTTTTTCTCCACAGATGTACACTATCTTGCAGTGACACCTTAGGCCCTTAAACACACTGTAATATGTTAGTTACTGTATTTCTATTATCTGAATTTAATGAGTGACTGGAATCTTGATACAGTTTGTCGGATCAGTGGTTTTCTGCTGATATATTCACGAGTCCCTACAGCAGAGTGAAAAGCCAAACTAAACACATTGCCAGAAAACTCACAACACGCACACATACACAAAATATATGCAGTTTTACTTTGTTCAAAAAAGCAGCTCTATAAATGTGCCATTATCTGTAAATATGACATCACGTTGTCACTTTCATCTTGTAAACTGGTTTGTTTTGACTCATGTTTACTCTGCATGGTAAACCAAATGCAAACACATTCAACAACAAATTAAAATTATAAAAAAAACCTCACACATCTGTACAGCGCACGTGTGCACATGTCCCAGCCTGTGCCACAGAGTTAATTGGTCACTACAGAGCGCAACAGTCAGGTTCCGGAAGTAAACATGCCATTCATTGTCTCGATAGGCTAATTGATTTTTTAACGATAACTTATAAATCTTTAAATACAGAGTTGCCATGAACTCAATGTTTTTAAATGGTTTTAAATTTGATTGCATCATTTGCAATACTTCATGGGATTGTAGTTCATGCCCTCATGAAAGACATTAAATACACAGTCTTTAAACTTTGTCTTTATGTCCAATTTTCAAATACTTATTGGCTTAAAAGCAAAATTGGAATGTTGTAATTCGCCTGGGAGCTGGTTGGTTGTGCATGGAAGAAATATTTTGGAACTAAATTGCCTGAAAATTTGGGCGGGCACTGTTGCGCTCCATTGCGACATCATTCTGCGGCGGGATTGGCTGTGATCAGATAAGAACGCCCTGCGGTTGCTGCAGGATTTTGATCACTCTGCTGAGAGACTCTGTGGTAGCGAAGGCCAGATACTGACAGCACAACCAATCTTCGAGACTCACGCCACAACCCGAGTCCAAAGAACGCTCAGCAAATTTGATCATCATCAGCGTTCGCTTCAGGTCCAACCAGTTCTGCAGGACAACGAGCCGTTGGACAGGCCCGGCGCCAGGGTTCAACGAACTGAACAGATCTTCTCGTGGACCCCAAAGTAGACACTGCAGACACGCCCGGGCGTCTGCCATCAGGATGCGCTCGGAAGGGTTGGGGTTGAGCAGCAAGGCTGCGAGCTGCTGAAGGCCGTTCGAGTAGAGGGAACGCAAGGGAAACTGGGGTAAATCAGAGCTGCAATATTCTCTCTCTTTGAGTTGCGGACTTTCCTCAAATGGGTTTGGCCGATGCAGCATTTCGTAGATCAGTATCCCGGTCTGGAATTCATCACACTTGCGATACTGAGTGGCAGTGAGAAGCTCAGGAGCAAGACGGGACTGGTCTCGGATCGAGGCGGGTTCCATCACCACATTCTTTAGTTTGGCCTGAGAGAAGTTGCTGATGATGAGACGGGCAGGGCAAGCAGAGGCGGCAGCAGAGGACGGTCCGGATGCAGCATTGTTGTTGGGTTCCAGCGACTCCAGGTTCCAGGGGTTGTTGGGCTGGGAGTGCACCAGCAGGAGGTTCTCAAGTCGCAAGTCGCAGTGCGTGACGTGGTAAGGTTTCATGTGCTCTAGTCCCGCACACAACTGCAGTAGCAGCAGACACACTTGACGTTCGTAGAGCTCAGGGTTTCGTGAGTGACGCTCTACGCCCTCACGGACAAAATCGGCCACCGTCTGAAATGGCACCTCACGTGTGATCACAACAACTCGGCTGCACAGTTTGCCGCCTGCTGCCTCGGCATAATCCTCCTTCGCTTTTGCCTCCTCTCCACTTTCCGTACTGCCGCTCTCATCATCTCTGTACTCTTCTTTCTCCCAGGGCAGCAGGCGGGCTGGAACATCTGCTAGGAAGTGGCCACAGTCCTGCTGGATGTTGAAGTGGACAGCAATACTCTGTCGAACTGCCAGACTGTGAAAAAACTGCTGCTGTGTCTCCTTCACCACACCTCTACAGATCTGAGCTCAGACAGAAAGAAACATGTTAATTAAAACCTTTACACCACACACTTGCTGTGTACTAAAACCTAGTGAGCTGCCTACCTAGGCGACATTTCTAGGCATCATTGGCACGTTCCCAATGCAAAGGCAGTTCTAAACAGAAAGCAGCAAAATTGCCTTGTTTTGGTCAAAATCAAAGATAGCATCAAATGTATCCTTTTTTCACAAGGCAATCCAAGAATACATTGTGATGAGCTCAGTGAAAATTTCATCCAAGACAGAGGCCTGAGTTTTTGTACTCAATATCTCAGAAGTACAGATAAAAAATAGTTGCATCTACTAAACTCAGCTGTGAGCATTAATCGAGTCTCTTGTGCACTTCACGTAAAAAGTGCTATTTGTGTGGTATGCATGAGTGACATTAACATAGTTGCTGCCCATGATGAGCATCTCAAATCAGTTAATTATGAGGTTCAATTTAAATTAGGATGCAGCCTTAGAAGGTTGTTGCCTAGGTAGACACTACACAGCAAAGTAGGGTTTGAAACAAAGCTTATAATTTTTCTTGGTCTCTCTTAAGTATCTGTTTATCTCACATATGTATGTGTAAGGCTGAAGTTTTACCTTGACAGCATAGTTCATCAGAGGTTCTTTGGCAAAAGATGCCATGTAGTAAACGGCATCTCCTGCCTCACAACACGGTTTTCCTGCAGTCAGCCGAAAGTGAGACCAGCTGTCCGTCCCGAAGCGCAAGTGATCTTTTTGTCCAGCCATGAATCGATCTTCACATCTTGATGCCAGTTTGCGCAACGTATCCATGTGCAGCCCTCGAATTCTCCCAACCACTTCCTCCCAGCTCTCCATCCCTCTATAAACCACCTGTTTCTGTGCTTTAGCGGGCCTCCCAGCCCCACGGATCCTGGTCGTTATACTTTCTGTACTGCGGTAGCCACGACGATCACAAGCCTGCATGACGCTGCTATTGGTCAGACAGGACAGGCTCCGCCCACCTGTGGGACGCTCCAGGGAATCTCCAGATTCATCAGGATGTCGTGCCTCTGAGCTAAGCGAGGAACTTTGACTGGCCGTATCCCATGTGGACTCAAGATCGTAGAGTGGATTGGCGACGCTCAGACTGGTTCCACCTGGTTTTGCCTCTCCTTTGGGTCGTGGGGCTGCAAGTTCTCTACCTACAGCGGACGGATCTGTTTGAGCACGTGGGGCTGACTTTTTGGGCAGGGGCGGAGGGGTGGCTTTAGAGTTGGGTTCGATGACCTCTGGGTCAGAGGCTGAAGTGTCATCAGATGTTTTAGGATGTCTGGGATGTTTTACAGGGATCATGTTGGCCCTGGACTGGCCTGCCAAGAGAGAGAGTCGACAAACTTTAGGAGTGATCAATCTGAGCAGGTGCATTGTGGTTTTACTAGATTTCCTTAGTTACCATTTGAAGTTACCATTTTCACAATGCCTAACCTTGATAAAACCCTGACATCAAATGTGGAATACATCTACAGCTTCCATCTCTGCAAGATGCACAGTGAAAAGCAATTTATACACCCACTATTCTGCTGGGACGAGTTAAAATGTAGGAATTATTTAACAGCATGGAACCTCATCTAACATTCCTCACTAATCTGCTTTAATCTCTGAATAATCTCAGACTGTGGCTTCTTCTGAGGCCCTTTTAGCAGGACGTGGAAGTTTGTAGGTCACGTCAACCAAACGGCCAAAGAGTCAAAAGTACAAAATTAGTAGCAGTAGTTTTAACCTCTAACTGATCAGTTCGGCTGCAAAGTTCAGAGTTTATAAATGTCTTCAGGGTTACAGTCATTAGATCTGAGAACATATAAAGCAAGAATTCAAAAGTCAACTCAGCAACAGATTGGTTGCTCTGAACCAAAATTGTATTCCTTCTAGATCTCTTATCATATTAGTATTATTTTGCTCCAAACCTGTACATTTGCTTCATTAACGTCAGTATAATGACTATTAGTGGCACTGTAGCTACATTAAGATTTAGGTGTAGAAAATTGTATTTATGTTTTCACTGGCCAATATTTTTAACAAGTATTCACTGCCAACCAAAGTAAACCTCTTCTAATCATTTTGGTAATGATGATTGTGCAACAGTCAAATGTTATATAATAAATAGCAGTTTATTTTGCCAAATTAGGCTGTATTGCTTTTTATAGCTTTTTTTAATTGGTATGAACAGTACATGCACTAGTTCATATGAACCTTAACCCAGACCACCCTTTTCAAGCACACTTGTGTGCTATTCCATGTTGAAAAAAACTTTCACATCAATCAAAATAATTGCATTTTAAATACCAAATGGACTTGGTCTAGCTCTAATGTGAAAATACCCTCAATGTCGGTCTCTGAAAACCAATTCCACTTTAGTCTGTCAATAACAGTGCAGAATTTATTTAAGCATCCTGCAGCAACTTGCGCTCTATTACGTTAAGACTGTTCCGCAAACACCGGCAGAACAATCACTTCGGTCTGCTTTTATCTTGACTAAATCAGCCAGTACTAGCAAGTCACCTTACAAAGAACAAAACAAAGAGAAGACCAATCAAAGTCTTGATGCCTCAGAAACCTAGAAGTGTCCAGGCTATTCATATCGGTGTGAATGAGCTCAAAATTAATTCTTTTAACTAACAATGTTTTTATGATTAATAAACCTCCATGTAAATTGAATTGCTCTGATTGTCTTTCGATCTCTTAGAGTTGTGGCCATAAAAATCTCCAAATGATTAAATCTCTGAGCTCCACACAGTGACTTCCGCCAGATAAAGCTATCTTGTATTTTAAAGGATCATAGTTGTACACTCCAATATCTAATTTATTCTTTATAGCTCATTCATAAGACCATAAATGCAAAAATGAGACGAGAGAGAGAGAGAGAGAGAGAGAGAGAGAGACATACCTTTTTCGCCACAAACTTCGGAGAGACAAAATCAACTAAATCGCATCAAATTGAGAGAACAAGTGAGAAGCAGTCTGATATTTATGGATCTAGAGATGATCTGGACACGCCGCTGTCATGACAACCTAAATATATCAGCATGATCCGGCTGAATCAGGTCAGAACAAAAAACAGGAACACAGCACAGAAAGTGACCCATCAAACATCTCTGTGTGTGAGTGTATATGACTTACCCAGGTTTGTGTATGTAGCCCTGCAGCTGCTGGATGCAGGAGTGTGAGAGATGGTGTTATTGGTTTCCTCTTCCTCTTGCTCTGCTTGCCTGCCGCTGTGTGAAGTGGGCGACACTGGGGGTGGACAGCAGGCAGACTGCTCACGCAGGGGTGACAGCTCCAGCTTAGCAGGCAGCGAGGTGGCTGAGGATGTCTCAGTATCCTGAACTGGAAGCTGACTGCATGAGTGAGAGAAAAAAACATGTTAGTTTACACACAAATAACAAAATTTGAATTTAAGCAAAATTTAGTAAAACTTTACTTCAACCCTGTATGTATATAATGCATTGTTTTGTTACACTTTATAATCAGTTTTATGCTTGTGAATAATTTTAACCACAGTTAATATAAAATACAATTAAATAAAAAATACATTAAAATGGCTGATAACTACGGCAGTTTGGCCATGTTTGTTCATTACAAAATATCTACAAAAAGTAAACTGCCTTCTATAAACTGGGTTTTGTATACATTATTCAGCATTATCTCTCACATCAGCCAACATGCCCTCTTGATATCTGCATCAGCTACTGAAATGTATTTATATTTGTTTCATATAATAAAAACTTACCGGTTTATAGTTTTACCTAT
The DNA here is from genome assembly GCF_025860055.1 of Xyrauchen texanus. NCBI lineage: Eukaryota > Metazoa > Chordata > Actinopteri > Cypriniformes > Catostomidae > Xyrauchen > Xyrauchen texanus. The sequence goes on along the minus strand of NW_026266634.1, from coordinate 14,428 downwards.
AAAGTGTATAATGCAATCACTGTAATAGTATTTACTATAAATGCTGTAACGAAAAAATATATCCATAATACATGACAATTTTAGTGACAGATATATTAGATAAGTCTAATCGGCCATTATTTTCAAAAATGGTGTCTGTAATTTGGCCAATTAACATTGTTAGCCTACTTCCTCATCATCAGTCATTAAAAACATTTCAGTCAACCACTAAATACAGGCTTCAATTTAAGTTTTACCCAAAAGTTTTAATTCAAATATTATACGAATGAGGGAGAGACTGTTTAAGATTAAATTTTAATTAGCATGGTGACTTCAATCGGTCTTGGACTAATCACAAAATACACAAAACGGTCCTCTACTTAGATTCCAAAGCATCCCTCCTATATCTCAGTGCCAGCTTCACTGTCCTAAATAACCCATCTAGGAATGCTAAATCTAAAGTTTCTGCAGGCAGAGCATGTCTAGACATATAAAACTATTCTGCTCCATTAAGTTATGACACACAGGATACAAAAGTCTATAATAACAAGGAAGGTGTTCTCCAAGATAAGATTCCAAATTCACATTAATTGCATATAACATTAATGCAAAAATATATATGATAACACAAATACTAAAAAAGTAAACAAAGAAGCACCAGAACAAAGCGGTTTTAAACTAATGAATGAGTAAATCTCCAGTGTTTGAACTTGTCAGAAAAATCTGAATCAACGTGTCCCAAGTATCTCTCTCTTACGGAGGCATTTAACACTCTACAAACACACACAGAGACCAGTTGAAACAAACACTTGGTTAAGACCTTCAGTAAAGTGTTGGTCTATTTAAAAGTATTTAAGATTTTATGCTTACCCACCATATTGGCTCACACAGTCACCCATTAGACACAGTCAAAATTTAAATTGAAAGAAACAAGGATCTCTCATTTTCAAACACTTAAATCAACAGACCCTTGAATTCTGTTTTTACTTTCTCCTCCTCTCTTTCCTGTAACAAACGGTCTGAATGTTTTTTTCTCCACATGATTAACCCTTAACAGTACAATACCTGTGGCTATTCGTCAGCTCACAACTGAAATGTCTGGGTCAAAGTACACATGGTTCACGTCAGCAATCAGCAAACAGTTAAGTGTGCAATCTAACATGACAAAGGAAGCTGTTTCAATCATCTGACAAAGAAAACTACTATTCATAGTACTACTTTGTACTATTAGTAATAACAACCATATAGTTAATGAGTTGTGCCAAATCCTACTCCATCAAATCTGAACATTCTTGGACCCTTAAATGATTCCATTGGTTAAAATAACTTATTTGGTATCCAAGTAAAAATCCTAAAAAATAGTTTGTATCTAGCAAAATATGCTAAACTAGCATACATAATGCAAGTTACTACACATAAGCATAGCAAACTTTTGAGAAGAATTTTGTTCACTCATGGTTTGATGTTTTACCTTTTTGCCTTAAATTAATATAATTAAACTTTCAGACCATAAACACTGTATTATACAGTTGACATAGAATCACTGTTTAATCATGTCTGTATCAATCTGATCACCCACAACAGCATAATGTGAAAAACTTTTTAAACAGGCATTAAAACAGCAACTCCTAGGTGTCCAATGAGGGCATCATTTGGCCCAACACCAGCACCGCTGTGACAAATATACTCATTTACCACTGGATTATGTGGATGCCAAGCAACAAGAAACACATATTCAAAGAGTAAAGTAGATAGGTAAGACCAGAGCATCTGTAACTAAATAAAAAAAGAGATTAGAGGAAGAGAGAAAAAAACTGATAAAAAAATATAGCTTACTTCATGACTTTGCTTATAAGGAGACTGGCTCTGCTCTTGGGTGGAGTTGATAGGCTGGAAGCTCCGCCTTCCCCTGTAACATTTAAGGTCTCTTGGTGCTCCTCAACCCGAAGTTCTGCCTCTTCTCCACCCGTGATGCTCTCTGATTTATAAGTAAATATGATTGTAGGTTTCTGGAGAGGATCATCTGTCTTGGACTCCGCAAACCAGTGCTGTCTCTGTACAGGCGGTGGGGGCAATACGGTGATGACCGTACCATCTAATCCCAGCAGCTTTCCTTTTTCCTTCTCTCGCTCCACTTTCTCTTTCTGTTCATCCTCATCCTTCCGCCGGCGGAAGAAGCTCTTGAAGGAAATCCAGCGCTTGGGCTTGTTGGCATCAGCCGAACGTCTGCCCTCTGCACCTGGGCTGGTCTCACCATCACTAGGCTTGGCCCCAGCTGGTTTGGTCCAGTTGCTAAAGTGTCTCTGGAGCAGGTTGCTTGAGTGATAAGGAGAGGAGCTGGATCGGACTGGGGGGAATGGGGCACTAGTTTCAGATCTGGGGCTAGAGGGGGGGACAGCAGCAGAGGCACTCTGGGATTTGGGCAAGAGTTTGGATCGTGTCTCTTTGTGAGGTTCTGTAGCGCAGTGAAGTGATTTGGGTCTGATAAGAGTGTCTCTGGAGGCATCTGGTGGAAGCGAGTAAAGCTCCTCTATGCTGCAGGTCTTACTTTTTCCTGCAGGGGAGTCTGGAGGAGATGGTGGTGGTTGAATTGAGGCCACAATCTGAGACAGAACTGCACTTGCTTTCTCTCTCTGACCTGAACCTCTGGTGGATGTGACCTGGCCCTCTCTGCTGCCCTCTGGTGGCTGCTCCCCACTTGGATTACAATTGTGATCCAGACTTCTGTGGGTCAAAAAAGCAGAGGCAGGGCAGGGGCTCAGGTTACAAGCAGGAAGGGCGAAGTGACCTGTTGTGGTTATGGCTTTACCATCGTTCACGGTCTGTGCTAATGCTGGGGTTGTCCTCAGTTCCCTGTTAGCATTTGCATCTGGTGAGTGCTTCAACTGAGGTGTCTGCTCAGTAGGAGGGGGCTGTACACTCTCAGAGGATCCAATCTCCTCATATGTGTGGCTGGCCACTCGCTCTCCTGCCCCAGGCTTGGAATGGGGCAGCTCACCGTTGAGCCCCAGGAAACTCTTATACACAGCCAGGTTATCGTAAGCACTGGGATTTATTAAGATGGGAACCTTCACTGCTTTCTTGGTGCTGCGTGCATATGCAGGCTCATCTCTTATAATGATGGGAAACGGAGGCATGCCAGCATTGTTGTAGCTGTTGAATTTGATCTCAGATAAATTTGGGGATTTTGTTGGGACTGTGCGTGCAGAGCCGAAGCCTGCTGTTGGAGAGGTGGGGGCTGATTTGTGGTTGATGAGTCTTGGAGCTGCAATGCCGCTTGTTAAATCAACTTTAGGGATCTTCTGTCGCGGGCTGGTGCAAGACGTCCACACCTCTTGGTAACGGATACTGCCAGGTTTTGTGCGAGAAGCACTAGGTCTTGCAGAAGCAGAAACTGCAAGAGACTGAGGCATCAAAGGAGACATTGAAAGGGATGGAGATGCCACAGGTGATACGGTAGGTCTGGGTGACTGAGGGGAGGTGGGTGAGACAGGACTGGGGTCGTTAGAGGGGCTGAATGCAACACTGGAGCAGCCTGGCTTTGGAGTACTTTCATTAGCGTGAGTGTGATTGTCTTTTGTGGCCATAGAGGCGGACACATCCACCACAGTGTAAGGCTTACAGATTGGAGCATTCTCAAGATTCACCACTCGATAGGGCTTGGCCTGTTCCTCAGTTGGGCTGAAGCTGATGGTGATTGGCTGGCCAGGGAGGGCCTGTGGGAGAGCCCGACCCTCTCTTTGACTGTCTTCTTGTTCTTCCAGTCGGATAGCTAGAACAGCTTTGTGTGTTTCATTGGATTTTGGTGAGCTCAGTCCTCTGGCAGAATGTTCTTTGCCAGGTGACAATGGTAGACCATTCTTCTTGTCACCAGTGCACCTACTGCTGCCAGCACAGGATTCTTCGGGCAGAGAAATCAAGGACTCAGGTGAAGTGGTGGACTCAGAGGTGGACAGAAAGCCACTACCTTGGTGTTCAGATCTGTACGAGAGAAGAACAGGAGCTCCATTTGAGTCCACAGATGGGTATCCATTGAGAATCTCGTCATAACTGTCATCATAATCCACTGCACAGAATCTCTGCAGTGAGCGATTACGTAGAGGAACTGTATTCCATTTCTTCCCTACAGCGAAGTGAACCGGGGACAGCGTGGCTGCACGGAAATTTGCAAAACGAGGCTGACCCCGCATTCGGATCCCCATTGCCAACAACTCTTCATCACTTTCATCCCAACTGTCATGCTCTTCATCATCATCCTCATCACCACTCTCATTGTCCTCATCATCATCACCATCACTGGAGAACTCTGGATAACAGAAACGTCCTCCCTCTGAGCTGATAATCTCTGCACTGTCACTGAGGGAAACACGTTTCATAGCTCCTTGGCCACCACTCCCAGCATGGAAACAACTTGAACCTGGAAGGCCCCTCTCTAATGAGCGCCGATACGAACTGCAGATCCGACCGAAGAAGTCATCTCTGCTGGAGCCTGGAGAAGATCCCAGACCAGCAATCTCTTTCAGCACATCAGTCAGTCCGCTGCTGTTACTGCTAGCTGGCTGTGAGGGGACAGCACTATATGCTTCTGTCTGCCCAACTAAATCCTCTCGATTGTTGTTTGTTCCTACAGGTCCTATGCTATTCAGGCTGTTGTGGTTCCAGACAGTGAAAGGTGAGGTCTTACTGACCTGCCCTCCCTCCGAAAGCCTTGCCACATTTCCCTCAGAGTCCAATCCTTGTGGGGAGCATGGCAGCATCATGGTGGGTTTCACCGCAATGGTAGGTTTTTTGGCAACAGGTGGGCGGACCTGGCCTGCACGTGATGAGGAGATTCTCCTCTGGCTGATGTTGGCAAGTTTGGCATTAGCGTTCGTTTTGCTTTCATTGGCTTGCTCTAGAGGTCGGTGTTGGCTCTTGGGCTTAAAGCAGTTTGTGCACTCCCCTGGTTTCCAAACGTGCTCAGTGAAGGTGTTGCATGCAGACATGACTGCAGAGCAGTGCTGCAGCATCAATGAACAGGAAAACCATCCATCACACTCACAAACTTTAGGCTGACTTTCCCCACCCACACACAGTTTACAAACTGTGCTCTCAACACCTGCAAAAAAAAAACATACAAAAAAACACTGTCAGTCTGTACTATTTTGACACAATAATATTACTGACACCACATAAATATTAAAATCAAATAATTGTTTTTATGTAGCATAAACAGTGAGGGCAGGTTGTGTAGAGAGTCTGCACTGACCAGTCTTTTACAACAGGGGTCAGAGTTTCATTCTTACCATGAAGTTCTAACGTCTCTCTATTTAACATACTCACACTCACAAATACAGGCTGTCAGACACTCACAGGTCTATTTTTGTATCACATGCATTGCAAAGCAGTTGCAGGTAATCATCATGCCTTATGACATACTGACAACACAGACCTACATAGACTCAAACTTATATACCTACTGTGAGGGTCTCCAGTAGACTATAGTTCTAAAATTATGGTAATTATAATTACTACCTCCAAACCCATAACTAACCCTGAGCCTGCTCTTCACAGGCACCTTTTGGAATTTTTTGATTAATTAAATCTAATTTGAATTAAGATATTAGCTGGTCTATTTATAAACCTTTGTTTGTCAGTTTAAAGTGGTTTTTACTATATTCGTGAGGACACTTTCAGAAATTCGTACCAAACAACTACATACAGCTGAATGATGTCACAGACCTGAGGTGTGTAATATGGTATTGTTTTCTACAATTGCACATACCGCAACAGAATAGCCCACTCAAAGCTCATTTCATTGGTTGATGAGTCTTGGGGTTTCATTGTACATGTGCTGTATGGCCTGTGTTCAATGCAAAGACTCTAAATGAGGGTCATGTCTTCTGATTATATTGCCATAGAACACCCCACACCCTCAAAACTGACGCAAATGCACGCATGCTTTAAAAACCCTACCTTAAATCATAGGCAGGAATGCTTTCTGCCTTGTGCTTTTTTCCTATTATATATATTTTTTAGTTTAATTAAATCTAGTGCCGTTAAATTACTTAGCAGGTCTGTACCTGTTGCCTATTTCAGAAACGCCACATATTTTAGAAGAGCAGTATCTGCAAATTATAACTAGAAGTAATCGAACCAAACATCATGGAAAATACACAGAGTTGGATAAAATGAAACTGTCTCTGGGTAGTTGACATAAAATAGGTCTACTTTTGGAAAGTTGACACAGCATGAATCAACAGTACAATAGTGAATAACTTAAAATAAATAAATATAAATACAGCCATTGCAAAACTGAAGGCACAAAAGTTTCTTTTTTTTGTCATGTGTGCATTAGTGAATGTGTGTCTAGGGGCAGATATATTTTGTGTTCTCTGCTAAATCCATCTACAGACTGAGAACAACATTCCATTGCACAACATCTGAGATTAATGAGAAGGAGAGAGACAGGAAGCGAGAGAAAGAGACAGAGAGAGAGAGAGAGAGAGAGAGAGAGAGAGAGAGAGAGAGAGAGAGAGAGAGAGAGAGAGAGAGAGACAGTGTGTTCTCAGGACTTTCAAAAAGATGGAGAAACATCTCTCCACCCTTCATTTCCATCAGCAGAGTTCATCTCCTTTATTCTTTTTCCAAGATCATATGACTCTTGAGTATGCACTCAGCTTTATTAAAAGCCAACATAACAATAAATAAATAAAAAAAATACCAGTAAATAAATATACCTAATTTAAAATGGGCTAAAGAAAGAAAATAAAACCATCACAAATACATAAATTAAACATCAACTACACTCTAACAGCCTCAGTCCCGATTCACTTTAACTTTATTGAATAAAATGCAAAGAAAGTGAATGGGGACTGAAGCTGTAGAGGTGAATCATGAACTATAATCATTGTGGTCTTGATCAAACAGACTGATCCTGTAATGAGTGAACTGTAAAGATCTTTGGATTAAAGACAAGCATCAGTTAAATTGTCTCCATCTCTCTTTCTCCAGAAATGTTATGTTTGCTGTTCTCTGGTTTCTTTACTGAATCTCGCTCATATTTCACATACCTGAGTGTTGACATCACACGAACAAGTCAGATCTGAAACCCACCCTCACACTTTCTCCAGAGTCACCAGTGTGTGCCACGTTCAGTAAATGAAAATATAGAGTTACAGCAGCTAGGGCAGAGCAGATATAGAGTTATAGCAGCTAAAGTAAATCTACAGTTACAGCACTAGAGCAGATCTAGTTACAGCAGATAAAGTGCATCTAGATTTAAGCTGCGTTCACACTGCCAGCGACACGCAGCGACAAAAGGACATCATCTCATTCATTTTCAATGAGAGCTGGCAACTTCATGCAACACGAGCGATGGTGACCGATGTGGGCGTGTCCAGTGATGCAACAAAGTTGAGAAATGTTTTACTTTATACAAATGAAGAGTGACTTTCGGGAGCAACAGCCAATACGAGAGAAGATGGTAGAGCTCACATGATCCTTCACTCTCTCAGCTCCTGCAGTGACGGAATGATAGAGGAAAGCCCAATCTGCAATTTACCAGTTATATGATATGTCTCTGCCCAAGTACAGGGACATTTTTAAGAAACATTATGCATGGAAAGGTGTATCTGAGATCACAGGGATTCCAAGTAGGATTAAATAATCACATAGCCTGTAAAATTAACTATTAAATAATTTGTTTGAAATAATTTACTTTAGCTGCTTGAAAATGTGTAACATGTATGACAGCAAACAAAACTATATAAATGATCAGATATAGTGAATAAACGTACCTTATTAATAACCTTACTAATATTTGAATGATAATATTAATTGTAAAGAAACAGTGCTGTTTAGACCCTCCATACGCAACACTAGCTACCTAACCGGCAACCACTGGCGACATGCAGCGACAAAGTAGTTGGCAGTGTGAACGCAGTTTTAGGCTACAGTAACGAGAGCAGATCTAGAGTTACAGAAGCTGGTGCAAATGTAGAGTTACAGGTCCCTGTAGTGGATGTAACCCGATCCTTCCGACGGGTGAATATCCGTAAACCGCGGGTCCTGACGGCATTACGGGCAGCATCATCAGAGCATGCATGAACCAACTGGCTGGTGTTTTTACAGACATTTTCAACCATTCACTCAACTTGTCTGTGGTCCCCACGTGCTTTAAAACGTCCACCTTTGTGCCTGTATCAAAGCAATCCAAAATCACTTGCTTAAATGACTGGCATCCTGTTGCTCTGACCCTATCATCAGCAAATGCTTTGAGAGACTAATCAGAGATTACATCTGCGCTGTGCTGCCTGCCTCACTGAACTCACTGCAGTTTGCATACCGCAACAACCGCTCCACTGATCATGCCAATTCATCTAAACTACATACTGCTCTCTCCCACCTGGAAAAGGAACACATATGTGAGAATGCTGTTTGTAGACTACAGCTCAGCATTCAACACCATAGTGCCCTCCAAGCTTGATGAGAAACTCCAGGCTCTGGGCTTAAACAGCTCACTGTGCAGCTGGATCCTGGACTTCCTGTCAGGCAGAAGCCAGGTGGTTAGAATGGGCAGCAACATTTCCTCATCAATGACCCTCAACACTGGGTTCACAGTGTATTTTTATTGTATAAAGACTTCTTATTTTGTGTATACTATATATTATTAGATGTATATTGTGTTGTGTGACAGATGTGTAAACTGTATTACGTGTAAATCAGATGTTTATTGTAATTGTCATACTGCTATGTTTGCTAGGAACCGCACCCAAGACTTCACCCACTGTTGCACTTGTGTTTATAGTTGAGTGACAATAAAGGGATTAGATTTTTTCTAGAGTTACAGCAGCTAGAGCAGGTAAAATTACAGAAGCTAAAGCAGAAATAGTTACAGCAGATAGTGAAGGTAAACATAGAAGCTTAAGTAAATCTATAATTATAGTACATAGAGCAGGTAAAAGGTTACAGCAGCCGGAGCAACCTAGAGTTATAGCAGCAAGAGTAAAACTAAAGTTAAAGTTAGAGCAGATCTAGAGTAAGAGCAGCAAGAGTAAATCAAGAGAGTTACAGCAGCCAGAGCAGTAGTGTAGTCTAGGGCATACGCCATATATGCCCACCTATCTTTCTTAGGATTTTGTGTATGCCCACCAAAAATTAAGTACAACAGCCTTAAGTACAATGAGTAGGCTTTTGACCCGGAACTTTTTCAATCTAATAACATGATGCAGCAGCACCGTTGAGTGAATTGTTTTTTTTTATTAATGAGTTTTTATTTTAAAAAGTGTACAGAGATCCTCTATACGCACATAGAAGCAGGAGGTGGGAGAGCAACTGATCAGGGCTCCAGACTAAAAAAATTACTTGGGAGATATTGTCTCCTAAACTGAACCATTAAGGAGCCAAATAGCCGTTTATAGTCGCCAAATCAAAGAATTGCTCGATTTATATTGCAGTTCAGAAACAAGATAGAAAGCAGAAGCTGATAATCCATTAATCGGAGGTTTAATAAACAGTATACAGAATTTAGTTGAAAAGATAAGTTTGCATTCCCTTTTGTCTCATAAATGTTCACACCACTTTCATAATTAATACAAATGTAAGAGATAAAAGATGTTTTTTTAAATTTTATATGGCTCTTCACAATCTACATTACAGATATTTACATAAAATACAGTACGCATATAGTAGAGTGCTGCCTTCCTGAGCATCAGTGAATGTTTGCACCTTGTGTAATAGTTGTGAACAAGTCCCTCAATTGTCCCAAGTGTCAAAAGCTTGATCTCATATCCCTCAGTTCTTTTCGGGTGATTAATAAAAAGATCTAGTTCAAAAGAGTAATTTGTTCACGACTCTCTGGGTTTGTTGTTGGTACGGTGCAGCGAGCTCATCAGAAACAGAATGGGTGAAAAAGGGCACATGACACACTAGTGCACGCTTTAAAGATGTAAGATGACTCACTGTAAAGATTCAATGACTCACATGATGAAATTTGACGAAACCGAATATGAAAGCACACAACCCGACTGTCTCAAATGCCAACTAGATATAAAATTATAGTCACAATACATGATTTTTATTTTAGTTGCAGTCTGGAGCCTGATTGAATATTACCTAACCAATCATATTTTCCGTTTCAGTAAGGGGCGGGACATATACATACATATATCTAATGCACAAGCATCCCTGTAACCATAATTTGCACTGTAAATTTATTTCCCTGCTAAACGTAAATATATACATTCAAATGTAATATAAAAAATACTCCATGTTATTGCACCCATGCTAGTTTTTGATGCTCTTTGCAGATGCTGGACAACTGTGTCCCGTAATTATATCAAATGTTTGTGCCTTTTTCTCATGATATCAAATCATTTCAATTTATATATTTCAAAGAAGGAAAACAATTTAACTATACACAGAAAAGCACATTATAGTTCACAAATAAAACAAATAATCATTCATTCTTACGTAGGCTATACTGTATGTGGTAATACAAGATAACGTGTTAACATGAACTAGGGTTGCTCCAATACCAAAGTTTTGGCTTTGGTACTGGTACCGCAGTATCAATACTAATATGAACAAATAAAAAGCCTCAGAGTTTTGGTGAAATTACACAGAAAATGATTTGATTAAAAGAACTTACAGATACAAATGATGTGTTTCCCATTTTAATTTTTCTGGATTCCATGTTAAATGTTTAAAATTAAATGCTATTATAAAAAGGTGTTTAATCAATCTGATACATATAGTTGTAATCAAATAAAATTATATATAAATATATATATTTTTTTTTTGGTCAAATAAAATGCTGCACAACAGAGCTTCACAATATTAATGAAAACATTAATGAAAAACAAATCAGATTACCTGTGGTACAACACATACTTGCATCTGTAATATTGCTTACAGAAAATAATAATAATAATGATATAAATACAACCATTTTAATACTTCACAATTGTTATTATGAATATTAATGTATTCTTTTTTATATACAGTAGTTATATTTTTCTATCTTCAATATTATGCATCCAGTTGAACAGAGCTTTCATGTTAGAGGGACTTTTATTTTGACAGACCTTTGATTTCTTCTTGCTTTTGATGGGTTAATTATATCAAACATCCCATTAATGCTGGTATAATAGTCGTGACTCGAGCTGAAATCTCCGAGCTGCACCCGAAGAGTTCATGTAAGTGTTAACAGCTGTTTATACTCTAAACACACTGCATGAAAATTAAGCACCAGCAGTATGTGTTGAGTTTGTGGGAATCATACGTGTGCGCCCGTATGTGTTTGAGCGAGTGTGGGAATCATCTGACAGAGCAGAGTGGCACCTCTTGTTCATGTGACTGTATATTATTTAATTAAATTACATCCTTCTTCTGTTTAATGATCATACTTGGCCATGTCCAGAGGTTTTTATTTTATTTTCAAATTGTCATTGATTTCATCTTAAATGTCACACCTCATATCATTTTGCTGATAGACATGATATGACAGCATACTGTAATATGGTAATGAAATTAGCAACAAGATGATATCGTACCATTACATTTTTTGGTATCGTGATCCTTAGCACCATTAAACCGTGCAACCCTAACCTGAACACACTCATATAAGCTATACAATGCAGTTTATTGCGTATTATGTATTAGTTTATTAATTGGAGTAATTTTCTATAGTAGCTTAATGAAAGGAACATTAAAAAGGCCTAGAAATTTTTAAACATGTCATATTTAACATCAAGTTACCAGTTAGTTCTTCTGTACATCATGCCAGCAAGAAAGTTACCCTGATATACAATTTTGTAAATTCATGTGGGACTATAATTATAACCCTTTTTTTTTTTTTTTAACACAATCTAGAGTTACAGGAAAAGAACAGATATAGAGTTACAGCAGATAGATCAGGTATAGACTTACAGTAGCAAGATCAGATATATTGTTAGAACAGATATAGATTTACAGAAGATAAAACTAATATTGAGTTTCGGTAGATAAGAGCAAGTATAGAGTTATACCCGGTCTACACCGAAAGCGATTCCAATTCTTATCAATGGCGCTGTCTACACTGGAAGTGTCCCTTGCGGCACGTCACATAGTGCCGACAGTAACGGATGCCCTGTTCTATTGCTGACCATTACAGCCCAAGAAAACCAGCGTGAACAGTGTATTTAAAAGATGTTTAGTAAAAAATTATCAGATTCATTTTCTTCAGCTTTTCTGTGAGCTGACAATCAAGCGATCTGGTGCCAATGCACACACACAGGAATGCAAACACAAATACATAAACATAGCTTATTACCACTTTAATATGAACAGAACTGGAGATACTGGACAGAAAATGGCATGACCAACTAATTAAACCAAAACCAATTGAATGGGGATGTTCATTTCAGGGTGCTGCACAGACATTTTGAAGGGCAGTAGTTCAAACTGAGAAAAAGGGCACCCCCCTCAACTTTCTTCACACCCATATATAAATCTCTTTGATGCATGTGGATAAAAAGCGACTGCAAAAAGAATATATGCTAATGAAATTACTTTCTACAGAGGGGCACCTCAGCCCAAAAGGGCAAAGGGGCAGTGGCTTGGGCCACTGTAACCACCCTCCGGTGCACATCCCTTATTCATATTAGTACAGAGGTGTGTGCGATCAGTGGGCTAGTAAAAGACTGATTGGAACCAACTCACCCACTGGCAAGTCTTGCTGGGTTACCATGGCAACCTAAAAGCACATGCAATCAAACCTGAAATGTTTTGCTGTTTCCAAAATTACTCTTCTTCACAACTTGCAGCCAAGCACATCTCAATGCTATGAGTGATAATTACGGCACCTTTCGAAGAACCCACCCTTATCATGAATACGGAAGTGTTCCATGATTCATAACAAACGGCTGTTTTCACTTTCTGGTCTTCTAGTGTTCTCACATGCATCGGTGTATGTTCTTAAGTTTGTAAAAACTGTCAAAATAGGTGGCTCCATAGTAATGATACTTTAGAGCAGGGTTTCTCAACAGTGTCATTAAAAGGATGCCAGGGGGCGCTGAGAGCAAATTAGTAGAGAGGGGGTCATTCGGTTACAAATATTTACATAAAGTATAGTATAGCCTGCGTTTATCAGTCATAATAATCAAATCTACCGTCAAGTTCCTCTTTGCATTAAAATGTTTATCTAGACTTGGAGTATATCAGTTGGTTCTCAATTTGGGTTGGTACGCATTTGTACCATGGTTCATCTGATTTTGAAGTCTAGCAACGCATCTGAAGTATCTGGTTAAGCAGCGTCAAATACATAGACAGAGGCACAACCTTGGCTAATGCGCCTGTTTGGCTCTTTAGCTTCTGTTTTCGTTACAATTTGGAAAGTGAATGGCTCCAAGATCAGCCTGATCCCATGGATAACACAAAATAAGCAGATTTTTTAGGCTCCTCTACAAAGACTCATCGGAGACCAACTACACCCAATTACAATAAACAACAGCACCTGTTAACACGTGATTTATCTCCATATTTCTGTTATGAATGTGAATGGCGCTCATGGGCTTTTAAACTAGAAAATATTATTGAAAGGGCATCCACAGAAACAAAAAACAAAACAAAAAGTACTCAACATGATCTCCTGTATGTTCCTAAACAAATTAGCCTAAGAAACCAGAGTCAGTGGGAAGCTGAGAGAGAGAAATTGGAAAAGACGTTTGGGGTAAGATCCATTAGGAAAAGCTCTTTGCGTTCTAATGATGTTTAAATGAATCCTCTGGTACAGGATGCTACTCAATGACCAATGGGATCTTCAGAGTGATGTTCTTGGACAGCAGAAACCATTCTCTATCAGTGTAATGCAAAGTGCAGTACAGAGTCTGTACGTTCCTTCAATCAGCACTGATGGCTGCTGGTGTTTGGCTCCCTGTTGTCTAATTGAATATCGAGTGTGATGAGTGTATATACAGCCACAGAGAAATGCATCATGGGAACTAATGGTTTCATGTGCTTGTGGACAATTGCATAAACAATCTTCCACTGTTAGCCTTTTCTTTTATGTTAACTACTGTCATGGTGAAACAACAATTTGAAGAGAATCTTTCTGGGCATCATGATTTCGCCACTTAAAGGACGAAGTATACTTCAGTTTTTCAAGTGCCAGTATGTCTCGCTTAAGGATGAGCACGAGTACTCGGAAGTGACAGCAATGAATGATCATAAAAGTGATGATCATTTATGATCAGGTGGGATGAGACTTTTTACTTAATTAAAAATTCAGTGATCAATATACACGAACGTGTCAGAGAGGGGCCTTAGTTATCATTTTGACAATGTCATGATTTTCGACAATTCCTTTGCTAAAAGAATATACATTTACATTCATGCATTTGGCAGACACTTTTATCCAAAGCGACTTACAGAGCCCTTATTACAGGGACAATCCCCCCGGAGCAACCTGGAGTTAAGTGCCTTGTTCAAC
>NW_026266633.1:0-25000 GCF_025860055.1 Xyrauchen texanus | reverse complement strand
TGTAAAACTAGGCCGGGAGAAACATTAAAAAAAAGGTAGTTTAGGGGGCCTAGGTAGCTCAGCAAGTATTGACACGGACTACCACCCCTGGAGTCACGAGTTCGAATCCAGGGCATTCTGAGTGACTCCAGCCAGGTCTACTAAGCAACCAAGTTGGCCCAGTTGCTAGGGACGGTAGAGACACGGGTAACCTCCTCATGGTAGCAATTAGTGGATACTCGCTCTCAATGGGGCACATAGCAAGTTGTGTGTGGATCACAGAGAACAGCATGAGTCGCCACATGCTGGGAGTCTCCGTGGTGTCGTGCACAATGAGCCACGTGATAAAATGTGCGGATTAACGGTCTCAGAATCCACCTGGATAGAGTTGAGTAACTGCGCCTCCAAGAGGACCAACAAAGTAGTGGGAAAGTAGTGGGATATTTATTAACATAAATATGAAATAAATATTTAGCCAAAAAACATATTTAAAAATAAATGAAATTGAATTGTATTTTAGCTCCACAAAGCTTACTTCAGGTTTCCCAACCCTTGGATTTCCATGACTATTCCAGTTGTTTATGATTACGGTAATGACTGTTTTTAATGCATTTCATAATGGTTGCACTAGGAAAATGGCATACATTTTAGATTCAAATAACAAGAAAATATATAAGCTATATACTCAAGCATTTCACATGCCTTTTAAGGACTTCGCTGACTTTCAAGTACTGGATATCCCAATTTTAACCCCCCCTCCTGATATTTCCATGTTTCCATGACCGTGGGAATCCAAATACTTTCCCACAAACTAAACTGCCTCTTAATAAGCCATCAAACACACATATAACACATGTGAATCTGTTTTAAACTGTTGTGGGCATAAATTAATGACTTCATCAGTGTCGGAGCGCATAATACGAAAGGCAACGACAGCACATGATGTGACTGTTTCACGCCACCAAAGTTCCTGCTCGCTTTAAGAGGAATTTGTTCAGCTGAGTGGGTGATTCGCTGTCAGGCAGGGAAATAACTGTCGCCTACATCACAGTTAGCCTGTTAGCACTGTTTCAACAGCCCTCGCGTTGGGCTCGACGCGCGTCTTACCTTGCTGCTCTGGTAGTCCTCGAACGCTCGCAACGCGCTGTCAGTCAGCTTGACGTGATAGACGGAGATGTTGCTGCCATTGCTCACTCTACCACAAGACAGTCCGTAGCACTGCTCCTCCTTCAACGCCGCCATCTTGCTCGCATTTCCCACCACACTGACGCGCCTCTACCGTGAACGCAACAAGCAGCTCGAGCTAGAGACTGCTATGATTATTCATGAGGCGTGAATTACGTACAGGCGGGATGGGGCGTGGCTTCGGAGTAATGATGAGAGACTTTACCGATGCGTCATTGGAAAGCAATTCTTTATATATATATATATTATAAACAATTATATATTTGTATATATTATATACCGTTTCTTCTCATTGTTGGTCTAGATAAAGCCAATTTGTTATCTTTGGAGTGAAGGGTTTCGTAAAGAGGGGGCATGGCTAATCCTGGCTAAAATCGTTTACAACACCTTTAATTAATGCACTAAGAAGAAGAGAAAACAGTGAGAATTCAGCAACAGTGAAACTATTTATATCGGTCCGTATCTCCAGTACGAAAGCTCAGCTGAACCAGATAAACTATGTTTGTGGTCAGTTAAACATGTGGTGGCCTGTCGTTTAGTTAGAGATACCCTGAAGAAAGAGAAAGCTGATTATAGACCTTTATCACAGCAGCTGCAGTTTTTTTTTTTTTTTGTGACTTTCACCCCAATTTGGAATGCCCAATTCCCAATGCCCACTAGGTCCTCGTGGTGGCGTAGTGACTCGCCTCAGTCTGGGTGGTGGAGGATCTCAGTTTCCTCCACGTCTGAGACCATCAATCCATGCATCTTATCGCATGATTTGTCGAGCGCGATACCGCGGAGACGTAGCGCGTGTGGAGGCTTCACGCCATTCTAAGTGGCATCCACGCACAACAGGCACCACCGAGAGCGAGAACCACATTAGCGACCATGAGGAGAGAACCTCATGTGATCGGTTGCTTAGGAGATCTGGCTAGTCACTCAGCACACCCTGGATTTGAACTCACAACTCCAGGGGTGGTAGTCAGCATCAATTTTCTCTGAGCTACCTAGGCCCCCCATCTTTGACAGGAATGAGGATGAGGTGTGGAGGGATAGACTCACAGTCTCTTCATTGAGTTTGTAGTTGTTTAGTGTTTTTGAAACATTCCACTAACGAATAATACATAATAATGTATAATTTTCCTAACAGTGAATGAAAGTGATGCCCTCTTTTGGAGTTGGCACAGCCCCCTTTGAGTAACCCCACCCTTTGGGAGATCCTGCCCCATTTGGAGATCTCTGGCCTGCAGCTATACCTACTTGGATTGAAGAGACAGTAAGCCTATCTTTCACAGCCTTGTTTTTATTCCTGTCAAAAATCAAAGATGGCACTGCTGTGAATAAGGTCTGAAATGTTGTTAAAGAGACTGACAGTCTGTTATTAAAGTGGTGACTATGATAAACTGGACTAACCTGTTAACCACACAATTTCAACACTGGTAACAACTGATAGTGCAAAAGTTTATTTTATGACATAAAAAACAACTTTAAAGGGATTGTTTTCAAGACTACCAAAAATAGGAATGGGGAACTTCAACAATCAACATAAGGATCAACAGAAAGAATCATTTAGACATTTATTCATTCTAAACAAATATAAATCAAATAAATGCACACTGTTTTTGTAGTAGCAGTGAAATATAGTGTAAAAGTCAACATGGCCATTTTGGAATATATCATGAAAAGGGAAAGTTATCCAAAATGTTAAAGAAGCAAAGCAGCAGATTTCACATTTTAAAAGCATTTGTGGCAATCCAGGCAATAATAATAATAATAAAAAAAAAAAAAACAGCAACGTACCAAATCAGTGTATGGAAGTTTGATATAGTGTTCAGTTTCTTTAGCATCAGAAAATAAATATGTCTTGCAAAAGAAAAAGCATACAATCATATTCTTGACTGTTCACTAGCAAGTTTCAGTTTACCAAAATAGAATTACAGAACTTGACAAATAGCGAGGTCTGTGCTGGAAATTTTGCAGCAAAATTGTCCAGCGACCGCATTATACTGTACATAGGATAATTTCTTAATATTTACTAGGAATTTCTCTGTACATAAATAGGAATTATTTAAGATTTCACACATCTATCTCTGCCCAGCTGATCTTTCATGCATCGACGATGATAAACACCATTTAAAACCTTTAGTATGCGATGGAGGGCAAAAGCACATGGAACCATTTAATTTTTAACTTTAAAGGTCTGTAAGGTGTCTCAAGGCGTGCTCAAGATCTCTTTCGACACCCACATGGTAACATACAGTCACAGTGGCTTCTCTTAATTTCTAGCTGCGATGACGACGGACAAGGCGACACCACCAATCGCAACGGCAGTAGCCCCAAATAGCCACTTCCAGCTGAGACTCTGTAAAAAGAGAAATAAATATTACAAATATAAATAGTAATTACCATGAAGGTTTAAGTCATAGGGAATTGAGTTAATGGGTTAGGGCATAAATGCGTGTTTTGTCATTTGTAAATAACTAACCCCATTTTCATAGAGCAAACATAAGACATACAAGCTCATGAACAAACAGTGTGTAGTGCGAATTATGTCTGCTGAAGTGTTCCAAATAATAGGATGTTAGCAGTTTATGCTCTCACCCATGAGGATCTGGCACGATGTTTTTGCACACCCGTGTTTGATGGGTTGCCCAGCATCTTTTTATACATGGCCTGCTCGGCACTTTTCTGCTCAGAGTGCTTCTTCACAAGCTTTGACAGTTCAGCGTGGATGGTCTGCCGAGAAGAGTGAAAAGTCAGAGAAATGTGTGTGTTGTACAAACAAAAAGCCAAACTGATGAAACGGTTGCTCACATTGACACTTTGCAGCACAACACATTTGGCTTGGTGAAAATGATCCAACATGTCAGTTTTGTCAGAGATTGAATAAAAACCTATCATAGGTTGAGTCTTATTAATATTAATAAGCACTACTGTGCAAGACATCTTAAATGTAGACATTAATTAGCTGTCTGAGTCAAACTATTACATGGCCATTATCAGTTCAAGTTATTTATCAGTTATTTCGTTTAATTACCAGCCAACAAACAAAATCAAATGCTATCTGATGGGATGAAGGAATTCTATACTGGAAGCTCTCTAAAGGCCAGACACATGAGAAGAGAGGGGTGTGAATGTGCAGACGTAGGTGTGTTGGCAGTGACAGGCTGGTTATACAGCAGAAAGCCGTCGCAGTCAGATGGTGGGACACAGGAAACCTCATCCCACGGCCTGTGTAAACTGAACAGGGCAACGTTGCTATAGATATGGCAAGTGTGCAGAGGGAGCTGGCTATTTTTAGACAAGGAAAGAAATAAGATCCTGGGAGCTTTTGAACACTCTGTTCTGTCTGTATTGGACATGCTCCCATTTTTTTTGGGTGTGCAGTACCATCTACTGGTTTTAATGGGTAATGAACATCATACAAACATAAATTCAAGGAATAACTTTCATTAAAAACTAATTATATTTGTTTTATCAAGACATTTATTCCTTTATTTATTTTCTTATTATTACATTTATTTATTTATTATTTTTGCATGTTTTGTCCTCCATAATTTTGTGGCCTGCATTATGATATCATCATCATAAATATATTTATCAGCAGTCTATCAAATCTGTATGAATTGTGAGGGGTCCATTTTCATGAGGATTTACGCTAGTTCTCTACATTGCTGAATCATGTTAGAGAGGAAATTCAACAGCAAGAGGATGTTACAAGTAAAAAAAAATACAAAATCTGAGCATGGATGATGTTATGAGAGTGGCGGTCGGTCTGCGCACTTTCATTCACAGTATACGTATGCTCGTGAGGTCTGTAAATCAAACGTGTGCATTTGCAATCTCACTTGAGTTACTCAACACAGCGATGAAATGTCCAATCTCTTAAATAGCTCATAAGAGATATGTCCTAGTCAAGACAACTGTAATTACTGGAAAAAAATAACAGAAAAAAATGTTTTTCCTGCAGTGACGACATTGAGTTTCCTTCATGCAAATGCTTTTTAGTGATCTACTTCGGCGCAAAATGCAAAGGGGGGGTGAACAAATCTTTATGACTTGTCACTGAAGGAATTTTGCAGCTAATTTACAATATATCGCTCTTGTTTTTGAACACATCTCTGGTGTATGTGATGTTGAACACTCATGGTGTTATTTAGTTGACAATCACAGTGTCAGCAGAACTGATCTATATCAGAAAATCGAGCTGCTACACCCTTTAGCTTTAAAATAATTACTAAAAGTGATAGTTCACCCAAAATTTAAATTCTCTTATTATTTCCTCACCCTCATGCCATCCCAGATGTGTATACATTTATTTCTTCTGCAGAACACAAATGAAGATTTTTAGAAGAATATTTCAGCTCTGTAGGTCCATACAATGCAAGTGAATGATGGCCAGAACTTTGAAGCTCCAAAAAGCACATTAAATAAACGTAATCCATAAGACTCCTATCTAATGTCCTAAATCTATGTCTTCAGAAGTTAAATGATAGGTGTGGGTGAGAAACAGATCAGTATTCAAGTCCTTTTTTACTGTAAATCTGTAAGCCACATGTGCACCTATTTAGTATCACTTTCACATCTGAAAGTGAAAATGGAGATTTATAGTATAAAAAAAAGCCAAGGCCTTAAATATTGATCTGTCTCTCATCCACAGAGCTGAGAAAATATTTCTAAATAATAATAATAATAATTTGTGTTCAGCAGAAGAAAATTATACACATCTGGGATGGCATGAAGGTGAGTCCCATTAACTAACATTCCAAAATTCTTACGATAAAAATGTTAACTTCTAATTTTTATGAGTATACAGTATATTTAAAATTACGAGTGCGGCCCCTTGGGGGTATAGGAATCTAGCTTTGTAACCTCTGACCTTTCCGAAGTTGAGTAGCCCTGGTCTTTGTTATATGTATGTTTAAGGAAGTAGGAAAAACGTGACAAAAAGACACTCCTATTAATTATAATTAGTTTTTGTACCAGTTTTTTTGGACACTAACGCTCACTGCAGTTTGGCCTCTGAGTGTAAAAATTAGCTCACTGCATTTTACAAATTGAGACATTTCCAACGATATAGAACATGGTTTGGTTATCTTTTTATGTTTTTACCAACTCTGAATATAATTGTTGTGACAACAAATTTGCAAATTATGAGAGCAAACCATTCTGATTCATCAGCAAATTAAAAAGCATTACTTAAGAATTGGTAGGATCAGCTACATGCATTATATGTCCAGATTCTAAGCTTTAAAATGACACCTATGTTGTTTAGGTCAAGCATGTGGTAATTAATTTATTACATCGTTATTTTTAGTTCACTGAATCCTTCTATCAATAATTAATTTTTATATGTTCAAAAAAGATTTACAAAACCTGTAATAATTACTAAAAAGGAAGAACACAACAGGTGTTAGCACAAACGCACACAACACAAGGCTTAAGTAATATCTTTCATTACTTTTCACTATAGTTCACTATTTACGTGTGTTTTTAATCTCAGTATTACCTTGTTGCTTGGCTCCAACTTTAAGGCCTCTTTCAGAGTTCTAATGGCTTCAGCACACTCACCCTGCAGAGCAAGTACCTGCAAACACACATCACATGTCAACACATCTAAAGCTGTTCATCTCTTGCCCACAGGCTGTTTCCCTTCATGGCTAACTAAACAGAACCAAAAGAGCGAACAATTTATTTTGTCATGCGAACAAATCTAGGAGGGCTTTACTATTTAATGAGAGTGAGTGAAAATGATATGCGTTAAGAACCTGGGAAACCCACCTTGCCTTTGCGGAACAGGGCTTTGACATTGTCCGGCTGGTGCACCAGGACAGAGACGCAGGAGCGCAGTGCTGCTTCATAGTGGTCTAACTTGAGTTGAGCGGCAGCCATGTTGTTGAGACATTTCACCTTCATGTCTAAAAGTTCTTCCTCTTCTTGTTGACTGATGTCCACTGAGATGAAAGATCTGTGATTAGTGTGGGAGTCAAAATATGATTGCGGACAAAGAACAATGACATTTAAAATGTAGTAATTGTAGACAAATATATTGGCCTGGCCAATATTTGGCTGTTTTGAGATTACTGACATTGGTTAAACACTGCACACTTTCACAAAGTTCATCGTTGAGCTAACACTAATGAAAAAATAAAGTGTTGGCTCCCCCTTGTGTCAGTTTTGGAAAAAACTGTTTGTTCATTATTGAATGAACAAACGGTGAGCATGTTGTGAGCATGTTCCAGTTTCAAATATTATTAATGAAAAGTAAATATTTTATATATTATCTATCACTGGTTAATTTTGCATGTTTGCAGGTTAAATCATTTATATAAAATTATTCTTTCTACACCAATATATAACATTGATATATATTCATGAGGAAGTTATTAACATTGTACAAGGCTTAGGGCTAAGAAGGTTCCCAGCATAGACTCTTCCATTAAATAAGTATCAACATCCGTAAGATCTCTCAGCAATCATACATTACTATATGGTCTATCCACATCCATAAATAACTTTAAGGTCTCTCAAAATCCATACATTAGTACACTGTATGGTCTCTCTGCATCCATACATTACTGAAATATCTCTTTGCATCCATACATTAATTGTATGACCTCATAGTATCCATACTTTACTATAAGATCTCTCCACATCCATACATTACTCTGCATTCTATACATTACTAAAGGTATATACTTAAGCAGTCTCAGCAAACATATTACTCAAGAGTTCCCACTATTTTCAAGGCACAAATTCCCAGGACATTTTATGCATCTAACAAGTGTAATTTTTACACAAAACCACATGCATCCATTTAAATCAAGCTTTCATTTTTGACAGTAGGACATATCACAATTTGAATTGGATTAATTATTCATTCAAACATTCATTTTCGTCCAACTATATCATATTCCACGACATTCTGCGCTTTATTGCTAATACCATTTATATGATTCCGTGTTTCCCCACATTCTACATGCAACTGCGATAGATGATGAAACCGATAATTGAATTACTGAAAATGTATTCACATCCCAAGATATTAAGGCCAAATCAACACACTACCAACCAAGTGTGAATTCATAAAAAATAAAGATCAGTGGTCTGACTGTCAAAAACTCATGAGGGGCGAAAAAGGTGAAACAATCATTGATCCACGAACATGTTTTCCAGGGTTATGTTTTTAAATAAGCTAAAAGAACCAACTTAAACTATTTTAAGGATTCAAGTATAGAAAATGATCTAGCAAAATTAAAGGGTATATTGGAGTAGCTTACTTCCGTTTCACAAATTTGTTCACAAAAAAAAGAGCGTCTTTTGTGCTATGAGCGAGTCATTAAATCATTTTGAAATGTTCATGACCGAAATCTGCCAAGATAATTTAGAGTACTTAAGCATTATAAGAACAAAGCAGATCTATCGTTTTCCTTTAGTTTGTGAACTGTAGAGCATGACTTTTCATCCAAAAAGACATCAATAATAGTCTAATAATATTAATGAGTATCAATAATGTCCTTCTCCTTTATTAAAATTTGCATGTCAAATCTATTGACTAGAATGTTTAAGCATTATAAGAATAATGCTGATCTACTGTATAATTTTCCTAGAGCATTTAAACTGATGAGCATGACTTCTATCAGAAAAGACAACAATAAATGCCTAATAATAATAATAATAATAATAATAATAATAATAATAATAATAGAGATTCAATAATGTCCTTTTTTTAAAGCACATTTCACGAGTTGAGTAGGGGCGACAACGCTCCGTTCAACACCAGCGACAAGTGCTGGCTTTGCACTCCACATGACAAGCGTTGCAGACAGCGTCACGGAGGGGCAAATTTATGAGAATTTGAACAAGAACAAGAAAGCAGGAGGTGTTAAGAGATTGAAAACATTTATTTGGAAGAGAAAAAAAAAAAAAGGCAATTGCTTTGATTGCAGAAAATAAAAAGAGGACTTGTTTATGTGTAAGCATTTTTTTATTTTGGTGAATGTAATTACTGTAGTTCAGGGGTCTCCAAACTTTTTCGGTTGGGGCCAAATAGTGATGGGCATTCCGGCTCTTTTCAGTGAGCCAGCTAGTTCAGCAACTCCCAAACGCTCTTTAAAAAAACAAGATTTGTATTTTTTCAAGTCAAACAATTTGCGATAGACAGTCAAAATGATTGTGCTTAATTTTATTTTGTAGATGTGCATGTGCAAGTGTTTTAAGCAGTCTCTTCTACAGTACATTATGTCCTCACTCAAATGGCACTGGGAAGCCCGTGAATCATTTTTCTTGTTTTAACGAAATATCAGAACGAACCAATTAATTACAGTATACTTCCCAGTGCTACAGAGGACGTTCTGGATGAGTATGCTCGTTTCGCTAATTTCTGAGGGCACTTAATAAACCGCTCGCACAACAGCAGGTCTACTCATTTGTATGACGTGAGGTATCAGGACATTTTAACAAGAACAGATGACGTGCTGTGAATAGCGTCTGCATGTGATAGCGACATCCAGTGCCCAGAATATGAATTTCAGATCATTTCTCGATAGCGGCCAAATTTTGTTTTATTTCTAAAGTCTCCCTAGGCCGCATTGGAGGGCCACAGATGACCCATGGGCCAGACTTTGGACGCCCCTTCTGTAGTTCAATAACTGGGGTCTTATTAGATAAGGTAATAATAAATTTAAATAAAATTTGAGACATTCAATATCTCTTCATACATTTGGACAGTTTTAAAATATTTATTGTAGCTTTGTACTCTTTAAGACATCATTTGTGAGGCAAAACGTGTGTGAAAAACACTGGAGCAGCAAGTTGGAGCAGAGGTTGCGCTGCCGCGCCACTCCATAGACTTCAATGTATTCGGCAGCACTGAAGCTTGTCATTTGGAAGGCCGTCAACATGTATAAACATCAGTCAATTTTATACATTAATAGCTCTTCCACCCTTTTCTCTCTGTGATAAACAAGGTAGACTCACATGCCAATGCTGAAGTGAACAAACAACATGCTCCTCTCAATCAGTCGGTCAGTACAAGTATCAGGTCATTCAGTTTGTTTATGAATGAGAATTTCACGAGTGCTGCTTCTCACTGTGCACGTGCTGCTGCAGCCAAGCAAGCTGTAACCAATCAAGCGATCTGCCTTGGTTGGCCCGCAACTGGCAAGAACACGATTGACTGCTGCTGTAATCAATCATGAAGGTGTAAGCGCCCTTAACCGTTGATGTTGTTTCACAAAGTGCAGCCGCTGGCAGTGACAAAATGACACATATTTGCGTAACTGACTCCTATTCCAAGTCCCGATCATTACCATGTTTTTGTACATGTAACGGAAACTTTGCGAGCAACAGTCAAACCATTTTATTATACTTAAATGTTTTCCGGGACAAATAATAATTTTCAAGGACATTTAGGTATTTTAAAATTTTCCATGACTTAAAAACTGCATTGGAAAATTCCAGGTTTTCCAGGACACATGGTAAACCTGATTGCAGTAATGATCTCTCTAAATTAAAACATGACTATGATATCTCCTCAAATCCACACATCACTATAAGATCTCTCCATACTTAATTTGAAGATCACTCAAAATCCATATATTACTGTCTGATCTCTCAGCATCCATACATTCCAATATGATCTAGGAATGCACCGATCCGATACCTGGATCAGTATCGGCTCCGATACTGAAGCTTTTAGATGGATCAGTGTTACGGAATTATGTATTCCTTGTTATTTCTGTGTGTTTCTTGTTGTCTGTTATTTCTGTTTGCTCTAAGCAGGATCAGCTGTGGGATGGCTCCACCCCTTTAATTGGTGTGGGTTTAAAACTCCAGCTTCCGCCCTTTGAAGTCGAGCTGTTGCGATTCCGGTCCGGTCGCACTTCTTCTGTCTCCTCTCCAGCCGTCAGATCATTATTTGTACCTGATTTAGATTGTTATGTTTTTCTTTACCTCTCAGTGATGGTGTCTTGTAGGGTTGACCTGCCCTTTTCTTTGACATCACGTTCGCTCTGTTTTGTTAGTGTACTTAGGTTAACTTTCTGGATTTTGCTTTGGATACTTTGAGGGAAGTTAGTTTGATATTGTTTATGATCTGTTTTGTTTGTTATTTTGGGCCTTGGGTTTTCCTGAAGATTATACACCCACTGGTTTATGTTACTCTGAAAATACTTTTTACATCTGTTTATTTTCTTTATCTTAATAAAAACGTTTATCGTTTTTTCCTGAATTTTGGGCTCATTGGTTTTTCTTTTGGTCTGACGACTGGCCGTGGGAGTCATGTTCTTTTTTGTTGTTACGATTTAACCTAGACGGATCGTAATATCAGTTATTGGTCCGACGAGCCCGATCCAAATCCGATACTGTGTGTTAATCATGTTCGTTACTATCAAGCTAAAACGATTACATAAAAGAACCATAAAAACACAATTAAAGTAGTTCATATGACTCATGCATTTAATTCAAAGCCACTTGAAGACGTGCGATAGCTCTGTGAATCACAAAAGGCTATGTTTAATAAGTAAATATATAAAATGCACGTGCAGCTCCAGTGTGTCAGTGAATGGCACTGCTGTTTACACACGCGGCTATTTTTAGCCTTCACACAGTGTGCAATATTTGAGCGCTACTCACGAGCAACATCTCAGATGTAGATGCTCAATAGTTCGGTTCATTTATAATTTTTTTTTTTTTTTTTTTTTACCAGAATTTGAATAAGAAACATATTAAACTACTGTGAACTTGCCAACAAACAGACACACTTACAGGACTTCCTGAAGAGTTTAGAATGTCAAAATAAAAGCATGAGGGGTTTAAAAGTTAAAGGTGCACGATTGAGGTATATTACTTTTATAATATATTATTAGTTGTTTACAAATGATAATAATATTTAAGTTGAATGGGTTCCAAAAAATAACTGTGTGAAAAGTGAGCTGATATCTTACAACTAAATTGAACAAAAAAAGAGATCTGAATCCTTTTAAGTCCAGACACAAGTTGAAATAAATGAAATAAACAAAAACAAACATATTTTCTACTCATGACTTATACTGGAGTTACTGGTAATTTTGCTGCTACATTATCCAGTATACTAGTTAATAATAAAATGTTTCTTAATAAGCTATACATTTATATTGAAATAATGTGTAGTTAGAGGTTTGTTTCTTTACATATTAAAGAGCACATCCAATTAAATCCACACAATAATGTAAAGATATTCTAAACTGATTATGCAAAAAACAACACCGGTATCGGATCGGCCTATACTGAGATTTCCGATATCGGAATCGGAAGAGAAAGTGGTATCGGTGCATCCCTAATATGATCTCTCAGCGCCCATCTTTTACAAAAAAAATTTCGCCATCCATATATTACTGCAAAATCTCTCAGCTTTCATACAGTCCTATACGATCTCACCTCTGAAACTTGCTTCAGTTATCTGTAGTGCGATTCCATATGAGTTGACAGCAAAGGCATAGTCCCCACGCTGATAGTGGACATTTCCTCGCTCTCTCTTCCTGTTGGCCAGACTGATTCTCTCAGAAGGGGGCATAAGCTCCAGCTCAGGGGCATCATCTACCGACAACAGCTGCACCTCCAGGGTGAGATCAGCATTAGGAGGAACAGCAGGAGTAGAGCTGACAGAGGAGATGGAGGAGGTTATGAGTCGTGCAGAGTATGATTAATGTGAAAAAATTATGTATTTTCTGTCAAAAACAACATGAAACAATTCACAATGCAATTAACTTCAGTAACATGAAATATGACATCTGATTGAAACTGAAATAATGTTCATAAAGGAAATCTAGTGTAACGTTTACAGCACATTTAGACTCTAACCTTCCAAGAGCACCAAATGCGTATTTAGCACCAGCTTCAATCAAGGCCTTTTCACCGATTTCCATCAGTTGCACAGTGAGATCCAGAGCCTGAATATGACAGTAACAAAACATGTTTATATTATGAATATTGACTTATTTTTAGACACAATATTAGAGCACTGATTGGAACAAAATAGTGAATGTACCTGAATAACATCCCCGTCACCAAGAGTAAAGGATAAGTCTGGCTGCTCTTCTACCACCATTTCATCAGTGAGAGAGGTTTTAAGATGAATAGAGACATTCTGGCCTCTCTGTGGTCTGCTGTCGGCACCAGCTCCGGGTTTAAGAACCTTCTTCCTAAGTTGTCCATTTCCTGTATGTTCACAAACAACACAACAGCAAGAAAAATCATGCAAACCCTTTGGAATCAACTGGTTTTTCTGCATTAATTGGTCATAAAATGTGATCTCATCTTCATCAGTCACAAGTATAGACAGACACAATGTGCTTAAGCTAACAACACACAAAAATTATAATCCTTCATGTCTTTATTGAACACATCCCATTAAACACTCAAAGTGATGAGGAGAAAGTAAGTGAACCCTTGGATTTAATAACTGGCCAATTCTCCTTTGGCAGCAATAACCTCAACCAAGCATTTCCAGTCATTGTGGATTTGATCTGCACAACGTTCAGAAGGAATTTTGGACCATTATTCCTTCCATATTCTTAGGATGTCTTGTGTAAATGGCTCACGAGGTCACCCCATAGCATCTCAATTGTGTTCTTGTCTGGGCTATGACTGAGCCACTCCAAAAGGTGTATTTTCTTTTTTTTAAGCCATTCTGTAGTCGATTTACTTCGATGTTTAGGGTCATTGTCCTGCTGAATCACCCAACTTCTACTGATCATCAGCTTGCGCACAGCCACCCTGACATTATCCTGTAGGACCTCTTGATAAACTTGGGAATTAATTTTTTTCCTTAATGATGGCAAGCTGTCCAGGCCCTGTAGTAGCCTCAGATCATGATGCTCCCTCCACCATATTTCACCGTTGGGATGATGGTTTCATGTTGGTATGTGGTATCATTTTACACCATACATAGTTCTGAATGTTCTTGCCAACCAGTTCAACCATAGTTTCATCAGTTCACAAAACATTCTCAAAGTAGTTTTGAGTGTCAAGGTGGTCTTTGGCAAACTTCAGGCATGCAGCAATATATCTAGGCTCTTCGAGATAACTTCATAACCCTTTCCAGCTTTATGCAAAGCAACATTCTTGATCATAGGTCTTTTGAGATCTCTGTTTTGCAAAGGCATGGTGCTGCCAGCAGATGCTTTCTTATGAATAGCAAACTCAAAATGTTTAAGTCCTTTTTACAAGTCAAAGTAACTCTAAATCCATACCTCTAATCTTGTTTAATTAATTGAATGCCAGGTTTGCCAACTCCTGAGTCTAATTAGCTTTTATTGAGGTCATCAGCCTAGGGGTTCACATACATTTTCCAGCCTACACTGTGAGTGTTTGAATGAAGTATTCAATATGCACAAGAACAATACAATAATCTGTGTTATTAGTTAAAGCAGATTGTGTTTGTTCATTATTGTTTGTGAGAAATGTTGGTACATAAGATTAAAAGGCCACAGTACCTAAAACATCCAACCACTCTTCTTGTTCTGCAGGAGGGGTTTGATCCACAACAGTGTTTGCATTTGTAGCATCTTTAGCAGCACTATGTTTCTTCTTTCCTCCACCTGCATCTTCTAAAGGTGGGAGGTCATCATCCACATCTTCCAGCATTTCAAAGTCTTCTCCGCTGTCCAGCAGAGAGGTCCGTCCTGATTTCTTACCTGACAGTGCTGCCTCCTGCTTATCAGCAGAGCCATTCACAGACACATCCTCACTGTCAGCCATCTGGACTCAAGTTCTACAAGAGCACAGTAAACCACTTCAATTCACGAAACACAGGTTTCCTCCCACCTCTTGTTTTATAAACATACATTTCTGTGTTAAAATACTTGAGTTCCAAGGATATGATCAGAGTTTTGTGAAAGTGAGAATCTACAGGGGAAAAGGACAACCTGTGACCTTAAACATTAGGGAAAAGTCGAGAGAGAAAAAAATCAGCAGGCATTATTTGCTGAAAACCAAAGGTCAGATTACCAAATATGGCCATTTCTGTAAACAATAAACCAACACAAGTTGAGCTTTAACAACCCACCCATGACAAAGATAAACAAGTTTAAGACAGACAGACAGAGACAGATAAAGACAGACAAACAGCTAGATAGAGACAAACAAACAGACAGATAAACAGACAAACAAAAAGACAGATAAACAGACACAGACAGATAGATAGATAGATAGATAGACAAACAAACAGACAGACAGACAGACAGACAGACAAACAGACAGACAAACAGACAGATAAATAGGTGATACCGTGGCACAGTAAATGGTATTAGATGGAACTAAATGACTACCATATGAATACACCATGGTTTTTAAAATATAATCCATGTACTTCAAATAATACCACAGAATTAGATTATAAAGCATAAAATAAATATAAAAAAACAGGTATTTCCATGGTGCATGCCCCCCGGCATTTTTGTGTTAGCTGAACTCTAGGCATGATAGAATAGGCAAAAACTGTACTAAAAAAATCTATTGAAGCACAAGGACAAAACCATAATTTTAATAAATGTATATTTGCTTTGTATATCATTAATGTGAACGTCCCGTTAAGATAACGCAGCATTACGTTAATAAAAACACCGTTATTTTTATGTAATTAAAAGCACAAAATATTTTATATCTAACTGGGATTCGAAGAGTTTGTCTCTCATAAACAAGGCGTGAGCACGTGTAAATAAATCATTAAAATATCGGCATTTATTTCGGTAAATTGAAGTATTTCCAGAACATTCCAGCAAGTTTGCTCGCTCGCGCTTTGCACGCGCGACAACTTACTGGGTAAACAGTGCGAACGCAAACCTCTCTTATAATATTTTTGTGCATTCAGATGTTTCAAAAGTGTTATGAAACATAAAGAGACATGAAAGTACATACCGCAGTGTGAGGAGAAATCTGCACCGTGCAACTACTTTGACAACAAAACAAGGATCAATCAGTGCACCTTCCGGGTAAGTGTCAGCTCAGTACCCCTATTACAAAATAAAAGTCACACAGTCAAGGTCGCTCCAATGACTGCAAGGGTCTTTTACATTTTCAAAACATTTTCATTTCAAAAGACTGAATTTTATATAGTCTATACGTTTTGTACTTTTCAAAACATATCAGAGAACACAATAAATGTATAATGTATGTCTGACAGGTTACTAACTACATAACAGAACCCTTCTACGAAGTTGAACCTACAAGCTTAGCATAATCATAACGCGGCGGTCCCATAGACATTCTGCACTGGCAATGAGACATGTGGCCGTTTTATAATGGATGTTTATGGAGGATAAGCATAAACTGCTTTTGTGAGGAAACGGCTCGTCATTTAATGAATTGACCATATTTCCTCCCTTCTTCAACATATTTAACACTAAACAATCTATTTGCGGAGTTTACTACGACACAAATTGCTGTTTTGCAAGAAAAGTCGCGGACAAATTTGCGACAGGTGTCAGTTTACGGCTCTTCCCATTCATTTGTATGGTATCCGCAAACGATGACTCACTGTCGTAACAGGCTAGTTAACCGTTATGGTCACTACTATGTTAAAAGCGCGAAGGATGTTATCTCATTAAATAAAATTGTCTCTGCTAGATAATACTTGTTACTAATGGGAGGAAGTTAAAGGAGTATTCCGAGTTCAATACAAGAAAAGCGCAATCGACAGCATTTATTCTGTTAGAACTCATGTATTATTTGAGCTGTATTATGTATTATTATCATCATGGCAACTAAGTTGTAAAATTGGCTTTAACTTTACACAGAAATGGTTAGTAATTGATTTTATCACACTAAAACCATGTTAGCCCCCCTTCCATTGTAAGAGCCTCACTGTAACCCACATTTAGCTGTCGATTGAGTTTGACTTGTATTGAACCGGGAATTTTCCTTTAATCTGAACGCAAGTTTTTTTCTAGATAATTTACTGCATGTTGTTTAAGCCTATTAGTATATTGTATTTTCCTTTTTATATTTTTGTATTGTATTAATACTTCTATAATTTCCCCCAGGGGATTAATTTCCAAGCAATGAGACTATTTTTTTTTTTTTTAAATAACAAAACTGAAACACAAAAAATAGAAAAATTACATTTATTATTGATGCAATCATTTCGTTTTTGATAAGCAAATTTTGACGATTTTTCCCCCTTTCAGTCTAAAGAAACTTTACCATATAAAGGAACATACAAAGGACATATTTACCTACACAAGACACCTAAGGCCCTAGGTTAAAGATCTGAGCTACCCTACTATGAAATATAAAGCAAATCCAATGAAACAGACTGCTTCATATTGAACATGTCGCAAGAAAGGACAATGGAAATTACAGAAGAATTTCTGCCACTCCCTCCCTGCTCCAAAATATGCAAAAATTCTTCATAATGTTAAACTATGATACATCACAACAGAAGTGCAGGGATGGCCAATAAATGTACAATTTAAACTGAAAGAGGATCAGTGAGAAACTAAGCAATTCCATTTGAGTAACAAGCATTCTTCCCTTTATTTTATGTAAAATCATATCTAAGTTTATGAATTGGGAACAATATTTGATAGATTTGTTGCTATCCATACCACTATGGATAGTATGGTTTGGTGTGGATATGTGTCTTAAAGCTTGCTAATTTTGCTAATTAAATTAAGACTCACAAAGCTTCAGACCCTTCACATCTCTTTCTGCACTGCTCATAAATCACAAAATTATGTGATCAGCATCTTTTTTACGACAGCCACAACAGCTATTTTCTTCACAACAACCAAATAGTTGAGGAATGAAAGCTTTGATTGCACTATGTAACACAATTTTTGTTTCTGGGTAGTAAGTGTTATTTCCTATTTGCTTATGCCTTAAATGTATAAAAAAAAAATGGCTATTATTCCCCACAAATTTTGCTTCTGTGACCAGGACAGTGATATTTTGAAATGTACCTATTTCCAATGAGAAAACGGGCAAATTTGTGTCTTCTTGTTCACATAAAGTCAGAAAAAATCAACATATGAATCCAAATTAACATGTCTTTATACTAAAGTAATAAAAAATGACTGCAAAAGATTTAGAAGTCAGTAGTTTTTCGAGATTTACTCAAATACACTCATCTCTCGTTATACTGTCCTTGGTAGCGACATTCAAAGTCCAGTATATCCTGATTGAAGCTCTCGCCTTGCTCCTCCAAGTATGCTCCCATGTTCTCCTTGAATTGATAAAGATGAGCATCAAGGATATGGACTTTGAGGGACATCCTACAGCCCATTGTGCCATAATTCTTCACCAGAGCCTCAACCAGCTCCACATAGTTTTCGCCCTTGTGATTGCCCAGGAAGCCCTTAACCACTGCGACAAAGCTGTTCCAAGACACTTTCTCCATGGGGAATTCATTGCACTCCAGGATCTTCTTTATCTGTGGTCTGATGAAGACACTGGCTTTGACCTTTGCCTCAGACAGCTTAGGGAAGAAGTCTTGAATGCTGCCGACTCCTTATCTAGAGCTCTGACTAATTGTTTCATAAGGCCCAATTTGATGTGCAGTGGTGGCATCAGCCACTTCCTGGGGTCCACCAGTGGCTCCCACTTGATGTTGTTCCTCCCCACAGAGAACTCGGTCCGCTGTGGCCAGTACCGCCTGTCTTGGTGTCCCTGCTGTCCCGAAAAAAATAAATAAAAATTTAAAACTTTTACAATTTAAAATTTTTAGAACATAAAATTCTGAGCAACAATTGTCCATCTTACCTTCCAGAGTTTTTTTTTTGCAGTGCTTGCAGGTGAAATGCGGTGCCCAGGGTTTGTCTTGATCCCCGACAGGCATGCCGAAATATGCCTTGTAGGCCTCACACATCTTAACAGATGCTTCCACGGAGTACATTTTCGCTCGTCTTGAAAAATTGGCCGCAGACATAGCAAAATGCATCTGCCGGATTCTTGCAGCCTCTTGATGCCATCTCAGATAAATGCAGACATGTATCCACTTAGGCAGCTGGAACTAAAATTAACTGGTGGGCTTTAGACCCCCTGTATGTATACTACTATTAAATACTTTATATTACTGGAAAGTTCTAGAAGTTACTCCAAGTTTACTCAGCACTGAATCTATCTGGAATGTTCTGGAAAATAGGTACATTTCAAAATATCACTGTCCTGGTCACAAAAGCAAAGTTTGTGGGCAATAATAGAAATGTTTTATACTTTTTAGGCATAAGCAATTAGGAAATAACACTTACTACCCAGGAACCAAAAAAAAAAAAAAAACATTTGTTACACAGTGTTGTTATTTTTGAGGAAATAATGCAGAAACCTATTGTCTAACATTTTACAATTTACAATAAGGGTGACCATCAATCTGCATTTCTCCAGCAAAAGCATCTCTTTAAATACAAAAACACAAACTGATACTTTATAACTTATTTTTAGCTGTACTCATTGGTTGTGACTGACATATCAAAACATGTCAATGATATCAAAATGCATTTTACATTATTTACATTAAATCAAAAGGTGGGTGAGGGGTCTGTAAAGGTTGTGGACAGGTTAAAGGGTGATGGGAGGGGCTGAGTAACAGTCAAACTGAAGATAGCAGTGAATATCACTCCAAAACCCTCCAAAGCTTGACAGAAGACGGATCCTGGTTCTTTCCTATGTTTCGGTTCTGCATGTTCTCCAAAACATACAGTACACATTTAATACAGTCATTGGACTACTGGTACAAATTGAAACTTTATATTCTGCGATGAAAGTACTTGTAGGTATGAAATGGTTGTTTAAATGAGGTTACAAATCTTTGAATGAGATTTGTAGATCTTTGAATTCCAGTCAATATGAATCTTATTAACCCACCAAGAACAAATCCAGGTCATATTTCACCTAAAATCCAAAAGAACAAGAAATAAAATTTAGCTTAATGAAAATGAAGCCTATTTTAAGACCACTAAGATATGTTTTGCAATGTGATAGTATTTTCATGACGATTAAGCACATTGCCCAACCCCATTATTTTTTACCATACTGCGAATAACACAATTGTATATTATTTAAATCTAAAAGTATTTACACATCATTGTAGAATTTGTTATAAAGTATTTTAATGGTGATTTAAATAATAATAAATAAAATTGCATTACAGTAATTTTTTTACTCTAATACAAAACAAAATATTGCTGTATTTCAGAAATGAAAATCTAATAACGTCACAAAGAATTTTTTTTTTTTTTCAAGGAATATTCTGGGTTCAACACAAGTTAAGCTGAATTGACAGCATTTGTGGCATAATGTTGATTACTACAAAAATAAATTTCTACTCATCCCTCCTTTTCTAGATAATATAGATAACATGATACCTTAGCTTGAGCTTCCCTCTTACTTGTGAAATGGGCAGGTTGTGTGACGTTGGCACAGCAGCGGCTATTTAAGGGTGGGTTTTTAGGCAATGCTTCGTAGTTACTGGCCTGATGGTGGGAACATAGATCGATTGTGGTCTTGCTGCTTGAGGTTCGAGGGTATTGTACCTGGCTGGCAAGATGATAGCCCCGGCTCACACTGGCCTGACAGTGGAAAACTGGCTATTGAAGCACTTACAATGGAAGTCAATGGCAGAAATGTGAAGCTTATAATTTTATAAAATCACTTACATTAATACTTCTGTTAAAACTCATGTATCTGAACTGTAAAGTTGATTAAATCGTCGTTTTTACTGTCAATTTAGGGTTTATGGCATTACATAGTCATGGCAACAAAGCTGTAAAATTGGCTATAACTTTACACAAAGAAGGTTAATAAGTGATTTTATCACACCAAAATCATGTTAATACGCATATTTTTGTTTTACATTTTGTGGCTGTAATTTTGAAATAGTTAGTATTTTCATGTTTATGGATTGGCCCCATTCACTTCCACTGTAAGTGCCTCACTGTAACCCAGATGTTTGCTTTTTTTTTTTTTTTTTTAAAGAAAGAAAAAGAGGAGGTGCAAGTCAAAAGAAATGTTTGTGCTAATC
The DNA here is from genome assembly GCF_025860055.1 of Xyrauchen texanus. Classification (NCBI taxonomy): domain Eukaryota; kingdom Metazoa; phylum Chordata; class Actinopteri; order Cypriniformes; family Catostomidae; genus Xyrauchen; species Xyrauchen texanus. The sequence goes on along the minus strand of NW_026266633.1, from coordinate 3,858 downwards.
AACATTATGCCAGAAATGCTGTCGCTTGAGTTTATCTTGTATTGGACCCGGAATATTCCTTTAATGGTCTGAAAACAGACGTGAGAAATATACATTTATTTTCGATTTTGCGGTAAAATGTGACCCGGATATTTTTTTGTGAGATTCACCCTCTATAACATTTTATCTATACATGTTATTATAGATCCGTCATTGTTGTTCCAAACCATATGGGTTTGGAATGGCATGAAGATGAGTAAATGACGACAATTGTAATTTTTGGGTCAACTAATACAGTGCCAAACGGATCTATTATAACATGTTATCAAAACCATCATATTGCACAGTAAATGGAGAATGCAAACTGTCTCACTGTCTTGTTTGGCTGCTGGACACAACCTCATTTGAAGAAAGACATGGGACCACAACATGAGCTTCACAGACAAGTAGTGTATTGAAAATACCAATAAGGTCCATGACCAAAAAGTTATATTTACAGACATGGGACTATAGAGCACAAGGAATCTTGTGTTTGTAAGAGCAGTCTGCTTATTCCAACTACTTTTACAAACACATGGGTAATATTCTAAAAGACTTGCAAAACAACATGGTGGCAAACACGTAGTGGCAAAAATCACAATGACCACGAATGATATCTTGAACTATAGGCAGTAAATTATCTAGAATGGATGGTAAAATGTATTCATTATGTTATAGTTATTGACCATGTGTGACCAAGGCAAGAATGGCGCAACATGCTATGCTGAAATGGACCAATGGTAGATAATGCAATGTAACCCTTACGCTAAGGCCCGAATGAGTATTACGTATTAAAATATTACAATATGTGTTATGAGCAGGACTTCCTAGATTTGGGGAAAAAAATGAAAAATATGCTCCAATTACTTAAAAGGAATAGATCACCCAAAAATTACAATTCTGTCATTGTTGTTCCAAACCATATGTGTTTGGAATGGCATGAAGATGAGTAAATGACGTCAATTGTCATTTTTGGGTCAACTAATACAGTGCCAAACGGATCTATTATAACAGTGATTGTAATTGTATTAGAAGCCACTTCGTTGACAGACAAAATTGAGGTTGTACATCTCAGTACGGTACTCTGGTAGTGATGACATCAGTTCAATGCAGAACAAAGGAAGAGGTTTATGCAACTAGACATTTGACAAAACAATTAAAACAAAGAGACAAACAAATCCCTAAAATCATGTAAACAGAAGTGTCATTGTGCATTTCTGAATGTGTGCTTATAATGTCATCGATGTTTTTGAAATACAAATGTGCCCTTTACAGGAGAATCCATAAAATTATGAGTACATCATCATCATAGCAATATCAATTATGAAAATTATACCAATAATATTATCAATAATATACAAATATAATGACACCATTCCTGCACCCAGCGTATCACCAGTTAAGCTTTTTCCGTTTAAAAATGTACACAGCAATCAAACTTTGGACTGCCACTAGCCTCAGTGTCTAATTGCATTAAAAAGAGATGAAAAAAAATAATAACAATAAAACAGGACTGAAATAAAGCCACCAGCCTTAATTCTGATGAGTAACTTGTAATGAAAAGTCTTCCTGGCACAGTCCCACATTCACACATACAAACACACGCACACATGGTGGTTCCATCGGGGGCCGTTATTGTCCTGAACCAGTGACGAAGTCCGAGAGGCAAGGTGAGTCCAAAGCCTGCATCCGTCCATTCGACCTCACCGCACCAGCTTCTGGTGGCTGGTTCTAGCATGAGTCCAAAGCTCTGCGGCCATGCCGACCGGCTAGAGGGCGCCACTGCACCAGCCCAGAGTGTTGGAGGGTGTTGGGAAGGGGGATGGGAGTAGAGATTGAACAAATAAGCATGCCGAACACAGCAGAGAGGGGGGAGAACGGGAAGGAGGGTTTGGGGAGGGGTTAAAAAAATAAAATAAAAACATAAAATAAAATAAAAAAAGAAAATCACACACTCATCGTCATGTTGGGTGAATACTGCAACGAGAAGAGAGAAAGGGGCAAGGGGATGTTGGAGGGACAAAGATGAGTCAATGAAATACGCTCCTGAAATGCAACACTGCAGTTTATGGAAATGTAACAACAACATTACAGAAACTCTAAAAAAAAAAAAAGGTAACTGGTAGAAAATCTCAATCTTCTACAATGTATCATCATTCGTCAACCTATAAACATAGACTATAGACTATCACTATAAAGTCTGCTCTACTTTGCTGCTTATTTTGCCCAAGAACCACCTACTTGGACAGGATGCGGCCATCTGACGTAAAACGGCCAACCACTTGAGCTTGTTCTTTAAGTATGTAAAAATCTTTAATTACTTAAAGTCAGATCAGATTGAAGCCAGCCTTTTTTTTCACGCAATATGCATTAGACGATATGTGAACAATCAGGGAAAATGACCACCCGAGCGAAGTCTACAGAAAAATAAATAAATTCTGTGCAGGTACGTGGAAGCAAACACCTCTAGCTACTGTGAATTGCACATAATTATTTCTCAATGGGGCAGTTTTAAGAGCTCTGAAGCGTCGGCCAGAAGGCAACAGTTCATAAAGGTAGTGGGCAGGGTGAGTGGGGTGCAGTGATTTTTCCAGCATCTGTGGTAATGAGTCAATGTGGGTCTCCCACTTAAGGTCCTGTGAGAAGGTAGAGTTCAGGAACTCCACTGCTGCCACAGCACTGTTTAGAATGGTTAGGGGGGACCGGTTTGGGGTGTACCTCCTTAAGTCCACAATCATCGCCACTGTTTTGAGCTTCACTGTTGTTCAGCTCCAGGTTGTTTTGACTGCACCAGACAGCCAGCTGTTTAACCTCCCTTCTATATGCAGACTCATCGGCATCTCGGATGAAGCCGATGACAGTGGTGTCATCTGCAAACTTAAGGAGCTTGACAGTGGGGTCCTTGGCGATGCAGTCATTGGTGTAGATGGAGAAGAATAGTGGGGAGAGCACACATCCGTGGGGGGTACCAATGATTACGCAGGAATGCTGGAAGTGAATTTCCCCTGTCTCACAAGCTGCTGCCCATCCATCAGAAAGCTTGTAATGCACTGACAGATAGATTTGGGAATAGAGAGCTGTTGTAGTTTAGACTGGAGTATAGCTTGGATGATGATGTTGAAAGACGAACTGAAGTCCACAAAAAGGATTCTTGCATATGTTCCTGGTCTGTCCAGATTTTGCAGGATATGATGTCCCATGTTGAATGCATCTTCCACAGACCTGTTTGGTCGATAAGCAAATTGAAGGGGATCTAGAAAGGGTCCAGTGATGTCCTTCAGGTGGGCCAACAGATAACCACAGACAACAGGGCGACAGGTCTGTAGTCATTAAGTCCTGTGATTTTTGGTTTCTTTGGGACAGGAATGATGATTGATCATTTGAAGCAGCATGGGACTTCACACTGCTTCAGTGATCCATTGAAGATCTGTATGAAGATGGGTGCCAGCTGGTTAGCACAGGATCTAAGACACGAGGGTGAAATGACATCTGGGCCTGAAGCTTTGCTAGTCTTTTGTTTCCGGAAGACATGGCACACCTCCTCTTCACAGATGTTAAGTGCAGGTTGGGTAGCATGAGGGGGGAGGGGGGGGGGGGGGGTTGCAGGATGGGTTGGTGTTTGTGTGAAATGAAGGTCAGGATGGGTGTGGGGTGGAGATTGGGCATTTCAAATCTACAGTAGAACTCATTCAGGTCATCAGCCAGTTGTTGGTCCACCACAGGGTAGGGGCTAGGAGTCCTGTAATTCGTAAGTTGTTTCATTCCACTCCACACTGATGCAGGGTCGTTAGCTGAAAACTTGTTTTTCAGCTTCTCAGAGTATCTTCTTCTAGCCACTCT
>NW_026266632.1:100000-105000 GCF_025860055.1 Xyrauchen texanus | reverse complement strand
AGATCACAGACATCTGAACACAAGAAGAGAAAACACTTAAAACACAACAATCACTAAACCAGTGTGTGTGTGAATATGTGTGTGTGTGTGTGTGTGTGTGTGTGAGTGTGTGTGTGTGTGTGTGTGTGATGTGTGTGAGTGTGTGTGTGTGTGTGTGTGTGTGTGTGAGTGTAGTGTGTGTGTGTGTGTGAAAGTGTGATACAGTGACGTAACAGTCATGTGTGTGTGTGTGTGTGTGTGTGTGTGTGTGTGTGTGTGTGTGTGTGTGTGTGTGTGTGTGTGTGTTTGAATCCAGTGTGAGATCACAGAAATCTGAACACAAGAAGAGAAAAAACACTTAAAACACAACAATCACGACTTCCGGTGGCGTCAGAGAGATGACAAGCGCTTGAAAGTTAAGCTCGGTCGGATTGTTGCAATAAATCCCGATTTACATAACCAATTCCGATATATTCAGAGTTTTTCAGAATGAGTACAGCAACGAGACACAAGAACACCTCCAAAAATGAGAATTCGAGAGAAAGAGACGATAAGAAACGATCACCTAGCCCTACTAGGCCTGCTAAATCTAGCCTGCGTGCTCCCGAATTTACTGAAGTGATGGAAGAACTGAAATCGTTAAGAAAAGAAAATCAAGAGGGGCATAAACAGACAAAAATATCGCTGACAAAAGTGGAGACCTCGGTTGAGGACTTAAAATGCCAAATAAATGGTTTGGAGAGCAGAATCGGGGAGACGGAGGAACGGATCAGCGCTGCTGAGGAGACGGGGATGAGACACGAAAGAGCGCTACGATATCTACTGGAACGTGAGGCGGATCTCACAGGTAGATGCGAGGACTTGCAAAATAGACTTCGCCGGAATAATCTAAGAATATATCAAGTTCCAGAGGGCTGTGAAGGAGAAAACACGGCAGAATTTGTTATGGGAATGCTCACCACAGTTTTACAGCTACCTCAGGACATGGATATAAAAATTGAAAGGGCACACAGGGCCCTTGCAGCCAAACCGAAAGACCCCGCCGCACTCCGAGATCGATAATAGTGAGATTCCTGGACTATACGAGTTAAGGACGCTAATCTTACGAAAAGCCTGGTCACAAAAACAGGTCCTTTACAACGAGAAAAGGATCTACTTTGACAACGACTATTCAGCCTGATTTGCAGAGGAAGAGAGCGCAGGTGCGAGACGTAATAAAACAGCTCAAGATGAAGGATGTGCGAGCTCAATGTATCTATCCAGCACAGATAAGGATCTACCTGGAGGCGGGAGTCAAAACTTTTCCTACCCTGATGGATGCTGCACCACCCCTGCGGGACCTGGGAATTAAAGTTCGAGTGGATGAACGAGACCGACAAACAAGAGAAATAACGAAGGCTAGATGGTCAGTACAAGGTAAAGGTAGACGGGGATCGAGTAGTACAGCGCTGCTGTCCGATCGCGGATCTTCAAGCATTTTTGCAGAAGTGAATCGCTTAAATGTAAAAGAGGTACATTTAAACTGGATATTTCTGCTTTAGAATGTGAGAAAACTAAAAAAAATATATATTTTGTTTTTATTCTATACTTTCGGGATAATAATTGATTTTATTTTTATTTCTAAATCGACGGATGCTTGCGGACATTTTGCTGAGTGGAAATCACTCTTGGAGGCGGCCGTGTTTCAAAAATGGCTGCGCGCACTTGGTGCACATCTGATACCCCAGGGAGTCAGCGTCACAACTCCCTGCCCTTCTTACATCGGGATTTGGCCTACTGAAACAAGAACTTGGCCGAATGGATGTGTGGAAGTCTTGTTCGTGTACATAGTTCCTGTTTTTGTTTTTGTTAATTGTTTACCCTTGACAGCTAAAGTGTTTTTTTTTGTTTTTCTATATTACTGGAACATACTGGTGACTAGCACATACAACATTTATACCAGTGTCAATGGATAATTTAATTTGTGTCAGTTATAATGTGAAAGGATTGAGCAGCCCAATTAAAAGAAAGAAAATATTTAATCAGCTTAGAAAAATGCAATGCTCTATTGCATTGCTTCAAGAGACCCACCTGTCTGATGGGGAACATTTAAAACTGAGAAGGGAATGGGTGGACCAAGTTTACAGTGCCTCATATAACAAGGGGAAGAGAAGAGGTGTTGCAATCATGTTTGCCAAGTCTGTTTTTTTTAATATGGAGCAAGTATACAAAGATAAAGAGGGGAGATACGTCATGGTAGTTGGAACAATTTCAGGCAATAAAATTACTATTCTTAATCTCTACGCACCTAACGAGGACTACCCACAATTTTTCAAGAATGTTTTCTCTCTTTTGGCACAGAAAGGTGAGGGAATGTATTTAATTGGTGGGGATTTTAACTGTGTATTAGACAGTCATGTTGATAGGTTACCTGCAGAAAGGGGACCACAGTCAAAAAAAGTAAAAAGCTCTTTTAGGAATAATGAGAGAATTAGGTTTAACAGATATTTGGAGACACTTGCATCCTAAAGAGAAGGATTTTACCTTCATGTCACATGTGCATGGTAGTTATTCTAGAATAGACTTCTTCTGTACATCTAGAGCAGATTTGCATAAAGTCAAAGAATGTTATATAGATCCCATAACTATATCTGATCATGCTCCAGTTAGGCTAAAACTTCAGTTAGGACAAGAAAAACAATTTAAATACTGGAGATTAAATGTCTCAGTAATAAATGATTGTAAGGCGAAAGAAGAAATAAGACAACAGCTGATTGAATACTTTGATATTAACGATAATGGACTGGTTACCCCATCCATTTTGTGGGAGGGGCCAAAGCAGTGATAAGAGGTAAAATAATAGAAATAACATCCAGGAATAAAAAATTGAGATTAGCCAAACAAAATGAGATAGAGAACGAAATCAGGAAACTGGAAACTGAACATAAACAAACAGGTAAAATTAAAACTCTAGAATGTTTAAGGCAGGAAAGAAAGAAATTGAATGATTTGCTTACATATAAAGCAGAGGGGGCACTCAGATTTGTAAGTAGAAAATACTATGAGATGAGTAATAAAGCTAGTAGGCTCTTGGCCTTTCAATTACGTAAGGCTCAAGCAAGCAGGGTAGTTTCAAAAATCAAACACCCAGACACCTCAACAATGTTAACACAACCAAATGATATAGTTAATGCATTTGAAGATTATTATAAAAAATTATATGAAGGCCAGAAGTTAATAAATAAGGAGGAAAAAGTTAAAACATTTTTATGAACAACTGAATTAAATAAACTAACAGAAGAAGCAGCAAAGGAAATGATATCCCCTATTACAGAAGAAGAAATAAGGGAGACTATTGCAAATTTAAAAAACAATAAGTCACCGGGGGTGGACGGATTCCCGGGGAATTTTACAAGGCATTTGTAAATGAATTGGCTCCTAATTTATGTAAGATGTTTAACTATGTATTACATGATGAAGACCCTCCACATTCATGGTCTGACGCTAATAATTACTGTAATTCATAAAACTGGAAAAGACCCTACACAATGTATGGCTTATAGACCAATAAGCTTACTATGTCAGGATATGAAAATTTTAACTTCAATAATAGCAAACAGAATTCAGAAGCATGTTAAAAAATTGGTCAAACCGGATCAGACTGGATTTATTAATAAAAGATATGGAACAAATAACATAAGAAGAGCTTTAAACTTACAACAAATTGGAAAAGATAGTAAAACACCCTCAATGCTTCTCAGTTTAGATGCTGAGAAAGCATTTGATAGAGTGGACTGGGTGTTTCTGGAACAGACTCTTAATCATATGGGCTTTCATGATACTTTTGTTAAATGGGTAAAGATTTTTTACAAAAACCCAAAGTCAAGAGTTCGAGTTAATGGTCACTGCTCAGAGTTTTTTAAATTAGGTAGGGGAACTCGTCAGGGAGATGCAATGTCTCCAGTCTTATTTGCTCTTAGTATTGAGCCACTAGCTGAGTTAATAAGGAACAACCCCAGAATACAGGGGATAACAGATAAAGGAGGGAAGTGTCATAAAATATCGTTATACGCTGACGACGTATTACTATTCATTGAAAACCCTGTTTCATCTGTCCCGGCCCTTTTAGAGTGTCTTAGAGACTATGGCTTAGTTTCTGGATATAAGGTAAATGCTGAGAAATCAGAGGCAATGATGATTTCAGGACGTTGGCCCAATCAGTTAGATAATGAAGTATCTTTTCGATGGTCTAGTAAGGGTTTCAAATACCTAGGTGTTACCCTTACACCCATGGCATCACATTTATACTTGGCAAACTACACACAGCTTTTTGAGATCATAAAAAAGATTTGGCGAGATGGGAGATACTACCACTCTCCATATTTGGAAGGATTGAAACAGTGAAAATGAATATACTACCGAGACTTCTCTTCCTATTTCAATCTCTTCCTGTTTTGGTTCCAGTCTCAGCGTTTAACATACTAGAAAAATGGATTTCAAAGTTTATTTGGCAAAATAAAAGACCAAGAATAAGACTTAAAATACTTATGTCAAATAAAGATAGGGGGTTTGAACCTTCCTAATCTTAGATACTATTATTGGGCTGCTCAACTTAGGGCTATGGCTGCTTGGCTTGGCATCGATAAGGAGGCAGAATGGGTTAATATTGAACAGAATTCACTTCCTGGAGTCTCTTTGACAGTTCTGCCATTCATGGACTTGCAAGCACAGAAACGAGTGAAGAAAACAAACATATGGATAAAGCATACTGTCAAAATTTGGTCCACAATACAAAAAAAGTTTAGAGGAGTAATAACCTTATCACGTGCAATACCTATTAAAGGTAACCCAGATTTCCTCCCTTCTATATGGGATAGTGCCTTTAATAGGTGGGAAGAGAGGGGTTTAAAGATAATTAATCAAATTTTTGATGGAGAAACCATAAGATCTTTTTCTCAATTATGTGATAGGTTTACACTGAGATCTAATGATCTCTTTAGATATTTACAATTACGACATTATATCACAATTCATAAACATTG
>NW_026266632.1:67500-87500 GCF_025860055.1 Xyrauchen texanus | reverse complement strand
TCACTTGCTAGTCGACTGACTAAAGATGACCAGCGACTAGTAATATTGTTGTACTCACACAGAAAACTTATCAGATCGGTCATACGATTGTTAGGACGATTTTCATAAAGCATTGTTTGTGTAACAGGTGTAGTGTGAGTGGTGGGAGGGCCAGGTGAGGTGAGAGTGTGTAGCTGCAGGAGAGGTAGGACAGAGTGGGTGTGTTTGTTTGTGTGTGAGGTGAGGCAGCAGTGGCAAGTGTGTGTGGCTGTGCTTGTGTGTGTGTGTAGCAGGTGTTTGTGTGAGAGAGGTGTGAAAATTAGATGTCTCTACAATTCTGGCCTCATGATCCACACTCATAAAAACACAAACACAATGATGACACTACAGTGACACACACAGAGAGCTCTCTCTTCTCTTCTCTCTCTCTTTCTCTTCTTCTCTCTCTTCTTTATTAATTTATATTACAGGCATGGGTGCTTGATGAGCTGAGGCCTCAGTTGAAATTGAAGATCATAGACTGTTATTTAGTTTAATGTAAGCACATCAACAAAGAAGGATATCATTACATAACAGAATACACACACACCTCACTGGCTTAAATTAAAGTGACCTCTGTTATTGTCAATTTTGGTATCGGCCTTGAGTAGATATGGGCTTTACTTGTAGCACACTTTAGCAGGTGCTTACTCGTCTGGTAATAGGTTTATTCTTACAGGATTACTTGCTAAGACAAGATATGTTTGATACAGAAAATATTAGTACAATGTAGTTGTTTTATGTCAAGAATCATTTGACAAAGGTAATATCATTTGATAGCATGTTTATGTTTGTAACACTTTAAATGAAAGCGAACAGTCGTGCTACAGTATCATCAATATTTCAAGAGGCCCCATAAACATACAGAGTTAAACATACCCAATCATGTTATCGCAACATTTCATATAAATACACCGCTGTATTGTTCGAGAAGCACGGTGTTAACCCAACACATCGCAGATTAGCAACAATGTACGTCCGTTCAGACAGCTATCTAAATACTGGTTTAAATCATGATCATTTTACTTGACATGATTCGATTGCCGAGACAATAATCTAATGGATTGATGATGGTGTGCGGTGAGATGGCCGCGCCGAAGTAAATGAAGCAAATCATTATCAATGTATTCGATGATCATCACGACGGATTTGTTCGTATGGGGATTCATATGGTGTGGCAAAATCATTCATTATTAGTCCGGGTATATCGCCAATCGCTGTTACAGCATGAGACTTCAAAATATCAGTATCCGTACTACTTTGTTGAATAGCAGTTTGATATGAATTGATTGTCAAAAGAAACCGAATAAGAGATCAGCATCTTTCTCGACCGAACCACCACTGTGCGCCATATCAGCCAGGCAACAGTTTTTCGTTTGCTGTAGACGATTATGTGCGCGCCGGTTTCAGTGGACAACATTTAGAGATGAATGCCCGTCTGACAACCGACCTTTGCTACATTAATAGGGAATGACAGCGTAACACACCGTAACACAGCATGTTGTATTATCGTTTAAATCGTTGGTTTCTTTATAGGGTTCGCCTTTGACGCTTCGAACCGTTGTCTGTCGTACGTATTTACCACCTGTTTTTGATGTTGTTATGTTTCATGATGCTCACGCCCGTTATCATTGCCAACGGCTAAAGATTTTCATCACTGTTACTTTCATTACATGACAATATTGCTATATAGTCGTTCAAATCGTCATCATCGCTATTGCAGACTGTGTGTGTGTGTGTGTTTGGCAGTTTATTAATATATTGCAGCACGGTTATGTTATAAAGATTCTAAAATCTGTTATAATATTTGTACTTATCACCTGTCGTTTCTGTGTTTAGAGGATATATATGTTTGAGACACACGACAGTAACATAACATCGTGTAATATTGCAATGCTTGATGTACCAGCTTTTAGACATCTGAAAGAAACACTTGTCAACATCGCCCAGATTCACATTGCCGAATGTCTTGGCTGATATCTGAGACACCAGATGAACAAATAGCTGGCTAAGACGTAAACACAATAGGTCAGGATGTTAGCAGGCACAGAACATTAGGGAGCAAGTCAGGTGTGTGTGTGTGTGTGTGTGTGTGTGTGTGTGTGTGTGTAGCTCACTGGATTGGACTCATATCGTTATGGAGGCTCAATGATGAATATGTACATTGCCGTTGCTTTTCAGATTGACAACAGATCACCTACGTAAATACGGTTTACCGACGTTGACTGTTTGTATAGCCGTAAACTTTTGCATCAGCTTGATGTTCATGTCATGTGGACATGCTGAAAAGATCAAAGAGCATCAGTTTGTGAATACCAGCAGAACATGAACAGCTATATAACCACAAATAATCAGTAAGTGCGGTTGCGATTGCATTGCTGGAATTGCTTCAAACGATAAAATTTGAGCAAATGTAACTTTCCCAATGCTTTCGTGCTTGTTATGACTTAAAGGAATAATACAGGCTACCACTGAATATTCATCAATGGTCAGGTGTTAACATAGAACAGCATGTTGAGTCTCTCAGAGAGCTGACCTTATTCTCCCCGGGTGATTGTGGCCAGATCCGCTTGACCAGCCGACAGAACGCCATCATAAGCGTCAGAATAGCTGTGAGAAAATCTGTTATAATCAGTCAACAACTTCAGCACAGTTGTTAAGACGTTATCAACAGTACTGATGACTTGACTAACAGATCGGAAGATAATATGGTCAGTTTAATGCCCTTTAGTGACAATGTCTGTTATTAAAAACATCTGTATACTGCTTGAACTGGTCTCACTTTTCATGGTCTCCCACACATCAATTTATCTCTTCTCTCATCATAGTAGTAATTATTGCTTCGCGTTATAGGCCATATCAAAGAAGAGATTTTTCAGGCGTTATTGTTTAACAGTCCCGTTATTCATTACCTTTCATGGCCTGTTACCGCCAGTCGCTATGTTACTGTTGGAGAGCTCACCACAGGACTACAGTTACACCACCAACAGCATACCTGGGCATCAACAGTGTTATAACCACAAACAAAGTCAGATAAATATACATCTTTGCGACTAATGAGAACAACAATACGCTGTTGATGAATTCAATGCGATTTTCTGACCCTTTAGCAGCCAGCAGGTGTTGAATATCCACCGAGGCGATGAAGCAATCACTACGCGAGCGTCAAATTAAAAGCTTTGAATTGACGGCCAGCCAGTGCGAGAAGATCAGTATTTGTTGCCGAAGATGTCATCAGACTGATGCGATTAATACAGAAATTAACAGAATGCCAGCTATCAGACAGAGTTGTCGTATGAAAAGATCACGTACCAATACTGCGCTACGCAGTGAATATAGTGAGACTGAGCACTACCAGATAGTCATCGTCATTTTAGATTGTCCCAACTCAGCAGTGCATAAAACAGCCCCAGAATGCACCGTTCACCAACACATCGTCATCTTCACAGTGGCCGAGTTAAAGAATTATAACCATATCCATGAAATAAACTTGTGCATAAAAGTTTAACACATAAGACAAAGAACAAAACTATCTGAAAATACACGAGTTTATATTTACTTACCGAAGACTGTTGTTTACACCAGACCAAACAACACTTCATGCCAGCATCCAGAATTACTTTTCACTTATCGCTACTTTCCAAATGAGAATATAGCATGCAGTAGCTTCACATCCACACATTACATCACCGTCATCTCACCAGCCTTCCTCGGTTTCATTGTCCAACAATGGCAAAGTCTGCAGCACGATGTTATCTAAACACTATTCATGAGTTTAAATCACAGTGGTAAACATGGGTAAAGGAAGAGCATGCGGGTCGCCTGTCAGAGATTTACATCACAGCAGGCAATATGAGCTGACAGGGTTACTTCTGACAGCTCTATAACACGTTACGACACTATCAAATAACAGAATATGGGCACAGTCAATGGGAAGTTGGCAGCTTAGATCCAACATAATCATGTTCGTTTAGATCTCACGTGCACCAAAGATGTCTTCATCTAATATATTTAATGGTAGATAGCATTTTTAAAATCAAATAAGAGGTACTATTTTGCGTAACACTGCATGAATGAATAGAAATTACAATGAATGACACAACAAAATATCTTAAACTGAGTGTAACAGGCCTGCTCGTGCACATTGTTGTCAATATCACACGACAACTAAACATGAAAGACAACATGACATCGCACAAGACAGCTCATATCAGCCATTGCTCTGTCTTGCCATCAAATCTCAATGTCGTTACGAGAAACACTATTTGTTGATAGCGGTAGCCAGATCAATATTGGCCTGAGTGAGATGATGATGCCGACACGTCATACAGCAGAGTACCGCTTCATTACCAAACAATAACGCTGAGCTCAACGATCGCAGTATCAGGTTTGTTTATCAGCTTGGCTTCACTGGCGACAATTTAGGCAACACATGTACTATCATTTGTAACAGTCCCATAATTCATCTCAATAATATACCACCACCATACTCTGTCACAGGCGATTAGTGAGCAGGCAGATTACAGCTGCAAAATGTCATTGTAATTAAAGACATGTCTAGGAATAAATGTACATTACCTGTACACGAAACATCATTATACCTTATTACTGCATTAGTTTATTTCTGTGTCACTTGCATTTGTATTGCTTTTTGCCGGGCAGCTGCCCCACATTATTGTCCAGGAGCGATATGCCATCAGACCAGGACAGATGGAGGTGCTTGTAAAAGTTTCACAGGTGACAGAACTGTTTCACTGTATGTCATAGACACTGTCCACTGTTCATAATTACTACACCTGACTGATGTTTTAGCTCACGTGGAATGCTAATATGAATAGCCCTTTCATTTAGGAACAAGTCACTAGGTTTACATATTAAACATTTTTGACTGTTTGAACAATCAAGATATTATACAGTATCAGTCATGACTTGGCCATGTTATATTACATATGTTACAGTGCCAGCTTAGCTTGTGTGTAAAGAGCTAACACTTTAACAGGTTCTTCTAATTACACAGGAAGAACATCAATACAGTAACATAACTAACAGAAGCTGAGGCCTGCACAGATGAGTGGTTTACTAACCACGACTACGCTTCAGAGACCACGCTCATAATTATGCAAGCTAAGACAATGTCAAGAAAGGTCTCGGTATTTGCAGTCATACTTTTGGCTGATAGTTGTTTGCTGACAGTTTCAAATACTCTGTTATTACATATTGACACAACACAGTGTTGGGTCAAAGCACAGTTGTCTCGCATTAAGTTGGCTGACAATTATGAGAAATTCAGTAGCCTCTGGGAAGCATTGTAACAGTAGTTATCTATTGTTGGTAACTACTACCTTTCATATGTTGATACACACTTTTTGTTACACAGAAGAGCTAGACATACTATTACGTAGTTATTGTCAGGTTTCTGCTGCTGACATTTAACTGTGATACTAACACACCTTGGGTCACACTAGGCAGTACATAGTTGGCTTACTATATAATAATGATGTATACTTGACATATTTAAGGTCGGCTTTCGCGATACGTACCACAATGGAAGTTGCATAACCGATTACATGATGTTATCTATGTTTGAATTACTGAGTTAAACAACCGTTAACAGTAACACAGCACACAATATATAGCTATTCAATGCAACACAAACTAGTATTAGTAGTCAGTTTTATTTGATGAATGTAACTGATCAGTGAAGAAGTTGCAAATTAGCTTAAACAAATGAATCTTTCATTGCTTGATGATGTTGTGATACTATTACAGTGAACTATTAACATGTATAGTTACTGAATACAGTATAGTGAGGAGTATCTCAAGAAACAGGTCTGCCATTAATCATATAAGTTGCAATCAGAAATGCGAACACATAGTTTGAAGACACAGAGTTTATTGTTATTAGCAGGAATTTATTCATATCGGTTTGGTCGTAATTATTGATCAATAGTGAATATTAGCATCGTATATAGCCTATTTTTTTCGATGCACTGAATAGTCCTCACTGTACACTGGAAATACTGAGGTTTGTGTTTGCAGATTCATTAGTGCATTGGAATATACGATATGAATAAATTGTGGTTCATAGCTGTGACAATGAAACAATAAATGGCTCAGTGACTGTCACAACCATTCATATCAAACTGTAGAGCATTCACTCTTTTATTACCATTTGTTTTATAAAACTGCTTTTTATCATTGTTTCTTTATTTGTTTTAGATTTGCAGCTTGTAGATTCACTGGTCAGTGCTGTGAAAGTTTGTCTTCAGTTCTACAATTGTCAAAATCCCTGAGAGAGCTGGACCTGAGTAACAATGACCTGCAGGATTCAGGAGTGAAGCTGCTCTCTGATGCACTGAAGAGTCCTCACTGTATACTGGAAATACTGAGGTTTGTGTTTGCAGATTCATTAGTACATTGGAATATACGATATGAATATATTGTGGTTCATAGCTGTGACAATGAAACAATAAATGGCTCAGTGACTGTCACAACCCTTCATATCAAACTGTAGAGGATTCACTCTGTTATTACCATTTGTTTTATAAAACTGCTTTTTATCATTGTTTCTTTATTTGTTTTAGATTTGCAGCTTGTAGATTCACTGGTCAGTGCTGTGAAAGTTTGTCTTCAGTTCTACATTCATCAAAATCACTGAGAGAGCTGGACCTGAGTAACAATGACCTGCAGGATTCAGGAGTGAAACTGCTCTCTGATGCACTGAAGAGTCCTCACTGTACACTGGAAATACTGAGGTTTGTGTTTTCAGATTCATTAGTACATTGGAATATACAATATGAATATATTGTGGTACATAGCTGTGGTTACTGTGTACCAGTGGTTGACCGATATGGGGTTTTTAATGGCCAATATTGATATCCAGAGAGCAGGGTTCAATAGACCGATACAAGGCTGACATATCACAAGATGGCACGTAACAACAAAACAAACCGTAACTAGTCGTTTACATGTCTCATACGCTTCACGTACAGTTAGGTGATTTTCGTCGCCAAACGGGGAAATTTATCGGCCAACGCCGATAATTAAATATGTCAGAATATCATCCGATTTATCGGCCTTGGCGATATATCGGTCGCCAACTACTGTGTACTTATGGATGGGCTCCCTCTGCTGAGTCTGTTTCCTCTCAAGTGAATCAAGTTATTCTGATTGTGACATCACAGTTTAAAATTATCACAACATTAATTTATGTCCAGCTCTTTAGAAAACTCAGTAACACTTTAGAATAAGGTTCCTTTGTTAATGAATAACTACACAGTAACAAATGAGTAACACAATATTAACAATCTAGTAACTACTATTAACTAACAAGAAGCTCTGATTAATGAATTAGTAAGTAATATCAAACATATGAAAGTGGTAGTTCACTATTAACTAATGAATAACTACTATTTTTTAATGCTTCCCAGGAACTACTGAAAAAGTTTCATAATTCATGCAAAACTAATCAATAACTAATGCAGGACAAATGACTAGCACTACATTAACATTTTAACTGCTACTGTATTTGAATACACAACGTTGTTTACATTATCAATATGTAATAGCATAGCAGAATTATGATTTGGGAAAGCTGTCAATAATTAGCTTATGCTGTCTCCTAGAGAACTATTTATCAACTGAATAATTTTAAAGAAATGTATTTTTAAATGCAGTTATCAGGACCTTTCTTGTCCTGTGTGCTAGTCATTTGTCCTGCATTAGTTATTGATTAGCTTTGCATGAATTATGAAACTTTTTCAGTAGTTCTCTGGGAAGCATTAAAAAATAGTAGTATTTCATTAGTTAATAGTGAACTACCACTTTCATCTGTGTGCTATTACTTACTAATTCATTAATCAGAGCTTCTTGTTAGTTAATAGTATTTACTATATTGTTAATATTGTGTTACTCATTTGTTCCTGTGTAGTTGTTCATTAAGGAAGGAACCTTATTCTAAAGTGTTACAGAAAACTCTTTTTAAAATGTTCAGATGAGGAAGAAACTTGCTGCAGATATACAGTAGAATTTGCTTTGATACCACACACAAACAAAAACAATACACTGAAACAACATGAAATATGATATAATAGTAGTAGAGTCAGTGAGACTGCAGGTAGGTGATATACTGTATAATATATCTCAATTATGTTCTGCATATTTTATGTATTTATCAATATTTGTGTATTTGCTCTGAAGCATCATAAGAATATTTATTTAATCAGAGGGAACATCATTTTAACCAAACAGCCACTGTAGCCAAGTAGATTCAAAATGTTTAATACAAGACATAAATTGTGTTACAAGTAATGAAAGCTTGTTTTCCGCACAGTTTTTCAGTAAACAAAGAAGGGAGAATGATTTTTATTCATATTACAAAACATTTCTGTGAATGAACACAGTGAACAAAAACAACATCTTCACACACTTGTGTGTTGGAACACAGTCAGGTTGAATATTATTGAAATATATGAGTGAATTATTATTAGACTTAGTGGATAAGAATGATTGTATATAGAAGTGAGATATCTATGACATATCTATTTCACCTGGAGGCTTTATTTTGGTGGGAAGACATTTGAGTTGATGGACTACCAGAGGACAGTTTCAGATAGTCTCACAATTCACCTCTAGATTGTGAAGAGCACTTTACAAACACCTCAACGTCTGTCTCACATGAGGTGATCACTCAGAATCTGACAGTCTGATATCAACTCAAATGTCCCTCAGTTCCTCGACACAAACTCCATCTTAGGAACAGGGAAAAGACACGGCAAAATATAATACAAATACAAACCAAAAAGAAGAACACAAAACACAGAAATATCATAAACTAATGCACAGTGAGGAACAAACGACTGAATAAAAAGGTGTATGAAGAAATGATGTTTCATTGTGGCTGGATTTCTGCAGGTGTCAAATGAAAAGTGATGCAATGAGAGTATTGCATTTATACATTGTTCCTCTATAGACCTTATTCACATCTTTGATTTTTATGGGAATTACAGTGAGGCTGTGAGAGATAGACATTCAGTCTCTTCAATGGTTATACAGTCATTTAATGTGTTTTTGGATCATTCCACTGTTGAAACTAGAGATGTCCCGATTGATCGGCTGCCAATCAAAATTGGCCGATATTCGTCTTAAATCTATGATCGGTGATTGGCCGATTGTGCCTAAATTTAGGGCCAAATTTTTTTGCAGCATGCAGGCAATCACACATACACTGCTCCTCTAATGAATGAGCGCTTTCTCAGCCCATAAAGCATGACAGAATAGTCTATGGAGGATGAGTTGTTGGCAATTCTAAGCATTCAAGAATTTAATCTTTCAGACATGATGTAATTGAGATGAATATGCCGGTTTGTTTTTAAAAATGTGTAATAATTACATGTGTATGAATATTAATTTGCCCATTTTCTAGAGTCATTATGGTAGTTATTCTGACTAGTTGCACAGTGAGCAGGAAGAGGATATAGAGGCTGCTAACAGGTTTAAAAACAAATAAACATGCAAATACATGATACACGATCATGAGTTGTGACAATCAGACGTTGTGTTGAGTGATAGAGACTGTTTGAGCAATAATGAGTGCTTTTAGTTTTACTCTCTTTAACATGAGCGCTCTCTGTGTCAATCAAAAACATCAATATCTCATCATCATTCACTCAATTTAAATCAGATTAATGTTGGTCACAATACCACTAATAATAAATATAATTGTTTAACCTTCAGTAACGACACCACGTCTTCATGCATTTGCTTAATAATTAGTGATTTGTGTTAAACTCAAAGACAGTAAACAGACCATAGATATGAATGATTTCTCACTGGAGCAGTTTTAGAGCTTGTTATGAATATATTTGTCTTATTTTTGAATGTATCTCTGCGGTGTTTGATGCTTTCATGGTTTTTACTGGTTGTCAGTATGTCACGATGGCATTTTGATATTGACAACAGAACTATTAATAACTGTTTCATTACTTTTGAACTTGGGCCTGTTCAAGTGTAACCGTTTACGCCACTTTCAAGTGGAATTGCGAAATTTTGAATGAGTTTTTATAGAATAATTTTTTTGTTGTGATTATTAAGTCAAGCTGTTTACACCATTTGTAAGTGTATGTAAGATTTCTATTCATTCATGCAGATTTGTGATTTATTTTTGTACCTGCATATTAAAGTTAAAATAAACAATTACACCATTCTAAGTAGAAGTTGATTTTATATGTGAGTTTTATAAAAATGCTATCTGCACTACATTAAATATATTAAGATGAAGACATCTTTTAGTTACTTTGTTTACTTAGTTATTTTTGTAAAAAAAAAGCTGATCGGGACATCCCTTGTTGAAACTACAGTATACAAAAAAACTCCAGACTACATGAGTTGTGGAACATTAGACTGGATCTAGAAGCTTTATACAGTGCATGTCACTGAACAGATGGTACGTCTATCCCTTACAGCCTCACTTTCATTCCCATTGTGACTGTGAATTATGTTATGAATGTATGTATTGTATATTATATTTATGACTCCATAGTGATTCTATTTATATCCATATTATTTTGATATGAAGTGTCCGTAACACATTATTAAAGGTGTTATAAATTAAGGTTCGGGAGGAGCTTGTCAAATTAGCCCTGTCAATCATAATGCAAGCACATATAAGCAGCTGCTTACCTCACTCCCTTGATGATTATTCTGTCATCCCTCCACCACCCCAAATCCTCCTTTATTATTGGAGTGGGGAACTTAGAGCTCGAGACGAGCCGCATGCTCAAGACCCTCATGCTCGAGCCCCTCCTTTAAAGACAGAATTTAAAGAATTAGTTTACCCATAACAAACTGTTTACCATTTCCACTTCAAGTGCTATGTGGACACATAAACTCATGAATGGGTGTTTAAAGTAAAGATGAGAGACCATTTGTTCATCATACTTAACATCGACATAAGATTTATACAGGAGCTTTTTGCCATTATTTACAGGATAGTATAGATTGAGAGGAAATTGAGGGAGAGAGAGGGAGAACAGGGTTGGGACATGACCCAGGCAAGATTCAAACCTTGGTCCTCGTGTCAGGGGCAAATGCGTGTCCTCCTGCACCTCCAACTGAGTGAAAATATTATGGATGTGAAAGCACTGAAACTGTTTTTTTTTCACATGTATATATTTCTCAGACATTTTATTGAATTTCAGGAAAATTATTCTTGTCAACAAAGTGAAAATGAAGATTCTTTGGATCCCTCTTTTGAAAGCATGAAATAATGTTGTTTGAAAATGTTCTTTTAGTTCTGGTGTACCAAAACAATCATTATGATCTTCAGTAAAGTAAAATATAAACCTAAATTAATATTTTCAAAATAGTTTTGTTCTTTTGGTAAATACTTGATTTTTATGTCCATGTTATGGTTGATATTTGCATAGAATTATGAGTATTTATAAACTTTTAGCTACTTTTTTTAAAAGTTTGTTTGATTGTTTCCCTTTTCTGCACATTATGGATAAAAGATAGTTATAAACAAATTCTTTCAAAGACAGAAAACTAAGCTTTCACTAAATTTACACTTGCATTCATATTCTAATTTCTTGAAGATGTGACACGATGTGAACACAGAGATATGTGATGCTCACTGGTTTTTATGGTGCATTCTGGGATTTTTGGGGAGTGACTGTTTTAGTGCACTGGAACAATTTTGGGATTGGGACAATCCTAAAAATGGACGACTCCCTGACCAGTGTGCTGACTAATGATCTAGAGCTGATTGAGATGCACCATATGAGTTCAGTCTCAGTGTACTTCACAGGTACCAGGGGCCTGATATATATATATATGTTACGTACACACAAAATGTGCCTTTTGAATTATTATAATTTTTTTATAATCTTGCCGTAAGTATGTGCACACCGTCTGGACACTCTTGACTGTGCACTCGCACTCATACTGGTGTGTGTGAATAGGTGACTCCAACTAAATCACACCTTTCCTGTCTGAATATGCTGCGCAGTCCCTGGTCCAAGCTCTGGTTATTTCAAGATTGGACTTCTGCAGTGCTCTGTTGGCCAGCCTTCCAGCTAGTGCTATCAATCCACTGCAGATGGTCCTGAATGCGGTGGCATGTCTGTTGTTCAACCAACCAAAGAGGGTTCACGTCATACCCCTCTTGGTCTTACTCCACTGGCTATGCATCAAATTCAAAGCTTTGAATTTGGCCTTCAGGACAGCCAGTGGAACAGCACCCTCTTACAGCTGGTGGTCCCATCACAACGAGGCACTTCACATTCATTCGCTTTCTCTGTCCCCCGGTGGTGGAATGAGCTTTCAACCACCTGCTGTTCTGCTGAAACATTTCAAAATTCAAGAAAAAATCCTTATCTGTCTCTTTCTTCTGTGCTAGTTTCTGTAATATTATAGCAACGCTTAGAACTGTGTGATCCTGCAGGTACAGTTTATGTTTCTCATTTGTAAGTCACTTTGGATAAAAGGGTCTGCTTAATGACTAAATGTAGTTTATCTGACTTTTTATGTGTGTGTTTGTGGATTTTCTTACTGTTGATGTGTGTGTTTTTAGATTATCTGACTGTTGAATGAACATTAATTTATATAGCGCTTTTCTGACACCACACTCAAAGTGCTTTACACAGTGAACAGGGGACTCTTCTCAACCACCACTAGTGTGCAGCATCCACATGGATGATGCGACTGCAGATAGAGTGCACCAGTATGCTCACCCCACACCAGCTATTGGTGGAAAGGAGAGAGTTATAGAGCCAATTAGTGGCTGGGGATTATTAGGAGGCCATGATTGAGAAGGCCAATGGGGGGAATTAAGCCAGGACTCAAGGGTTTCTGTGAGCACTTAACCTGTCCTAAATAATGGCACTTACTATTTAAAAAATCCTTATCTGTCTCTTTCTTTTGTGCTAGTTTCTGTACTATTATAGCAACACTTAGAACTTGGCAGTGTGATCCTGCAGGTACAGTTTACTTTTATATGACAAAGTATTGGTGGAGAGGAGAGAGTTATAGAGCCAATTAGTGGCTGGGGATTATTAGGAGACCATGATTGAGAAGGGCCAATGGGGGAGGAATTTAGCCAGGACACTAGGGTTATACCCCTACTCTTCACGACAAGTGCTCTAGGATGTTTTTAATAACCACAGAGAGTCAGGACCTGATTTTAACATCTCATCCAAAGGACAGTGTCTTTTTACAGTATAATGTCCCCTTCACTATACTGGGGCATTAAGACCAACACAGACCACAGGGTGAGCACCCCCTGCTGGCCTCCCTAATATCTCTTCCAGTCGCAAACTTAGTTTTCTCCAGGAGGTCTCTCATCCAGGTACTGGCCAGGCTCAACCCTGCTTAGCTTCAGTGGCAACCAGTCTTGAGCTACAGGTTAATATGGCTGCTGGTAAATGCTGAAGTTTGTTTGTAGATTATCTGACTGTTGATGTGTGTTTGTAGATTATTTGACTGGTTATATGCACGTTTTTAGATTATCTGACTGTTATGTATGTGTTTTTGTAGATTATCTGGCTGTATGGTGACAGAGGAAGGCTGTTGTTCTGTGGCATCAGCTCTGAGATCAAATCTCTCACGCCTGAAAGAGCTGGATCTGAGCTACAATCACCCAGGAGAATCAGGAGTCAGGCTGCTCTCTGAAAGACTCAACGATCCAAACTGCACACTGGACAAACTTAAGTATGTTGATCTGTAAAACCCTGTTTATACCCATATTAACCCCTTAAACCCAGGCCCTAATTGGTCTTGAATTTATTGAATGGTCAGTGAATTCACTGAAACAGCACCTGTATTTATTCCTTTTAAAAAATGGAAATCCTTAACAAATACACACAGAAGACATATATTTTTAATGTTTCATTAGAATGAGGATATTTTTGTAATCATTACATTTTATATAGAATATTATTTTTACTCATTTTAGGAAAACAATTCAAAAGAACAATCTTTAAGCATCTGTCACTTAACCCTTTTACACTTACTGGTGCATATTTGTGATGGTTTATGACTGGCACCCTTAGAGTAGCGTCACACATTTGTGTTTCTGCAACAGTCAGTGCTGTAAATCGGTTTTCATGCCAACACTAAACTGCACTGCCCAAGTGCCTGTAATTCATATTCACACAAACTGATACTCATACAGTCTTTTCAAGCACATGGTATGATTATTTTATGACATAGACATCCAAATGGTCACAGAATTACTACTATAAAAGTTTACAGCTCGTATACAAACAGTCAACACAAAATTGTGATCAGTGTTCCTCGCAGCCATGTCTGTTTACATTAGGTGATCATTCTGTTGTCAATCACAAGTAACTCAAACAGCAACTCAATAGTCTTTTCAAGCACACAGTACACTCATTGAAACAGACAGCCAAATTGTAATACATAAGTAATTCATCATTGTTGAAACGAATTGTCGCATAACATCACCATAACGGACAACAGCTCACCTATATGCAGTTAACACATCAGGGAAATGCAGTCATTCCAGTCCAGCCATCTTTGTTTACATTAGGTGAAAATGTGTTTGTCTCACACACACACACACACACACACACACACACACACACACACACACACACACACACACACACATATATGTTGGTACTCCTATCATAATGAGGACTCTCCATAGACATAATGATGTTTATACTGTAAAAACTATCCCTGATAGCACACGTACATCAACCAGACGTCTATTTGATGTGTGTTTACGTCTTAATAACATCTATTTTACATTGTTTGCTCATCTGCAATATGTCTATAATTTGACAAATATTGTCTTGAATGTCAATAAGACATTCAGCAGATGTCTTTGAGACATTTATGATCTAGAATGTTGTAAATCTGATATATAAGATGTTTAGTAGATGTTTCTTTCCAGATGAAAAGATCTAAAACAGACATCAGAGACGTACATATATTAAACCTGTAAACACACACAGTCACAAACATTGTTACTCCTATCATTATGTGGACTCTCCATAGACACAATGATTTTTATTATATATATTATATCCTCTAAACCTAACCCTCACAGAAACATTTGGGATATTTAAATTTTTTTAAATATTATGTACGTTTGAATTACAAGGACACTAGAGATGTCCTCATAAACCACATTTATAGCATAATACCTTCGTAACTACTTGTGTATAACCTAATAAACCTAATAAAAGCACCAAACACACACACACACACACACACACACACACACACACACACACACACACACACACACACACACACACAGTGTACAGATAAACGGTATTGATGATTTATGACAATTTATTTATATAGCAATGTGTCATGTAATGAGTAAGTAACCCTATGGGGGGAGCTGTGGTGCTTAACTATTGGGAAAGATGCGCTAGGCGTTGAACTGGGGAGTTACGTGTTACCTCGTGTTGAGAAAGCTGGTATTAATAAAGTTCAGACATTGAATCATCATAGACCTTTCTTTTGAACATCACACTATGTATAAAAAACAAGTGAAACAAATACATTACAGTAGACAAAAAACTGATTTTGCATTCTTTTGATATTTTGCGTGTGGACATAACTCACTCTGGGGGGCATTCAAGGGAATTCAGAACCTACTCATGAAAAGGGAAAAACTAAATTATTCATGGTTTTGATTTAGAAAAAAACACTTGAGTGTCTGATATTGCTGCATGAAGGTTTTTTTTTAAGCATTTTGTACATATTTAAACATTATTTCAATTATATTTGCAGTGTATTCTGCACACTTTCATTGGTCTGCATGTCAACAAAATATGAGACTCAGTTCCTAGATTAGTGTCATGTAAGGCCCAAAAGTTAGAGTTTGTGTTGGAGTCGGTGTTGTGCTGGGACGTTTGCTGGATTCATCTCTAAGATAATGTTGTCTAGTGTTGCAGTTTGTTGTCACTGTTGAATAGTGGAAGAGTAGCACTGAGGCTCTCGGGAGCGCACATAAACGCTCCCTTCACATGAAAATCAGTCTACAGGCTTTAATAGGCAAACTAGGAAGTCTGTGAAGGGCTCATTTTATAAGTTGTGTTACAAGCCGTTCACACATTGGCAAAAAAAGGTGCTGCTTGCTTGATATAACCAAAATATTGTTGAAATGGTTTTGCAGTATTTGGTTGGGTAAGACTTTCCCTTTTTATTGGATGGGGAACACAGTGGACAGTGACAGTGATTCAGGGAAAAGGTCTTTTAGTCTCTTAATTCAGTTTTCTTGCCTTGACAGTAAAAAATCAATTCTATATCAAAACTGCTATTCAAATAAAAGTGAAATGTTCAAATCTTACGGATCATAACAGAAGCAGCATCACTGGTAAATGATGCAAGAGTGTCTGCAGGTCTGCATTTCTCTGCTGTAATGATGTTGAAGATGGTTTCTGTAATAGTTGCAGCATCTCCAGTAGGGATGTAACGGTTTAACAGTTTCACGATATACCCCAGTTTAATAATAGATGATTTTCACACCATAGACATTCTTATTCACAGTATTGCATGAATATAAAATCTGTTTAAATATAAAATCTGAACTTTTCTAAAATCCAAATCAGTTTAATGATGACATCATCAGATACATTTGATAAATCGTGATTTGCTCATTTTACATTGAATGGACACTTCATTTAAAGGCACGGCACGGGCTCATCTCACCACAAAGACATGTCGGACCCTGAACATTTATTTACACCATCAAAAGCTTTTTCTTGGTCCAAATCTAAAAATCCTACATTAAGATTATTGTCTCTGGCAAAAGAAATCAGATCATGTATTCAAAACAAATGATCAAATATTGTGCGCTTAGGAATACAATATGACTGGTCAGCGTGAATTAATTTAGATATGTAAAGTTTGAATCTGTTGGTTAATGCTTTGGACAGTATCTTATAGTACATTTATTTCACTGCTGAAATCTGCAGTGTGAGAGTATTTTGGACATTTTGGGTTTGGCACCATTAATGGTTCTCAGTTATTCTGTTTGGAAAGTTTGTTGCATCGTCCCATGAAATCTGTGGAGGATAATATATTTAGATGCAAACGGATTGTGTTTATATGAAATGTTACGATGAGCTTATTTTCATTTTATATGATTTATTATTTGCTCAAGACTACAATATGTTTAATACTAATAATATGTTTTATTTGTAAAGTACTAAATAGGGTTTATAAAGTGCATTAGCATACAGGAAATGAACAGTGATACTGTAGCACATTTGCTTGTGTTGTGCTCTGTCACTGTATTAAGCTCATTTAAAAAGTGTTACAAATAAACACAATAGCACACAAATATGTTTAAAATGATGTACACTCACATTAGATGATGACTCCAGTCAGATACTGACCTCAATAAAAGCTGTTTAATTGTACATTGAGCTGGTCGCCCTCATGGATGCTGCCATGTTGACCGCACATAACAAACTGTCTTGCAGTTGATCAGTTACTACCACTAATAATATCAATAATGATCACAGATAAACGGTGTGACATCAAGCACCAAGAGCGAGCACACAACGGTCTCATCAGCCGCCAGAGAGATTACGAGTCGCAGCAGTCCATCTTACAGACATTTTTGTGTAGGCGCAGCAGCAGTTAACAGGGGCGGTGCAGGATTTTTCACAGGGGGTCGGGCAGTGATCAGTCTGTGGTGTCAGTATAAAGTCCAAAACCACTGGTACTATTGGGACGAATAAGAGCCAGATAAAAACTTACTGCTGCACTTTTAAAAGTGGCGCTAACACTGATCTGGAGCCGTTTCATAACCCAGAATTAAAAGTGTTGCTAATCACCTTTCAGAGTTACAAGTGTGAAACGTTACTTTACTGGAGGTTAAAGCGGGGTTAAAAGACAATAACCCAGGGTTAAGTGCAGTGTGAAAGCACTTGAGTTTATTGTTGGTGGGATGTTGTGTGTGTGTATTGCAGGGGTGTCAAACTCAGTTCCTGGACCCCTCACACCCCTCATGTGTTGTAAGACTGTCAGTGGATTGAAATATTGAATCACGATTAATCACATATTTGTTTTGTTGTTAGTGTTAACACATTCAGTTCCAGGAAAACTAAATAACAGTCCTGTGTGTCTTTATTAGAGTCTTTTCTGAAAGTTTCAACTAGTTGATCAAAAATGAGGCTATAAAACCATCAAACTTTTACATGCCAATAAAGCTAATAAATATAAATTAATAAAGAGAGAGAGAGAGAGAGAGAGAGAGAGAGAGAGAGAGAGAGAGAGAGAGAGAGAGAGATTCTCTGTGTGTTATTTCAGATAAAATCACTTTGAAGTAAGTTTCAGGTGAGCTGAATGTGATGTCATCATTTGTGTGTGTTTGTGTTTTTATAGTGTGGATCATGGAGGAGAGTTCAGGATTACAGCAGGACCACACAAATGTAGGTCTACACTCACACACTCACACTCACACACACACACACTCTCACACTCTCTCACACACACAAACACACACAAAAAAACACACACACAAACACACACACACACACAAAAATACACACTGTCTCTCACACTCACACACAAACATTCACACACACACACACACAAACATACACTCTCTTTCTCACACACACACACTCTCTCACACACTCACACACACACAAACACACACACTCACACAAACACACACACACACAAACACACACTCACAATCACACACACACTCTCTCACACACACAAACACACACTCTCTCAAACACACACACACAAACACACACTCTCACACTCACACACACAAACACACACTCTCCCTCCCTCACACACACACACACAAACACACACTCTCCCTCACACACACAAACAAAAAAATTAGCTGCCTAATTGTTTAGAAAAATGTTCTAAACAAGCTACGAGTGTCTGTGGTGCTGTTGATCTTGGTCTGGTAATATGAAGTTTTTGCAATTTTAACGTTATTTGAAAAAGTTGCAAGCAGAAGCTGATATTTACCTAGATCAGCTGGATCTTTAGATTTCCGCCATCTCCTCTCAGCTGCCCTGAGATCAGTCCGATGTTCACGAAGGACGTCAGACAGCCAGGGGCTGGGTGGTGTAGTCCGTGCTGATCTAGAGGAGAGAGGACAGATGTTGTCTAGACAGGTTGTTAAAGTAGAGCTAAGTGTGTCTGTGGCAGTGTTTACATCAAGCATGGAAAATACATTTATTGTGGGAAGAGAGGCAGAGACATCAGTGGAAAGGCGAGAGGGAACGGAGGTTACGGCGAAAGGAAACCAAAGGTGGGGTCGGTTTTACAATGGATGGGAGAATCATGTTGAATTGAACAAAGTAGTGATCAGAGACATGTAAAGGTGTAACAAGAATATTAGAGGTGGTACAGTTACGTGTAAAAATGAGGTCCAGCTGGTTGCCCGACCTGTGAGTTGCTGTGGTGTGTAGTCTTTCCAAGTCAAATGAGGCCAGAAGAGTATTCAGTTCAATGGCCTGGGGTTTGTCTTGGTGTATGTTGAAATCACCAAGAACCACAAGTGGCCTGCCATCCTCTGGCAAGGAGGACAGCAGGACATCCAATTCCTCAAGAAAGCTTGTCAGCTGACCTGGGGGCGATAGATGACAACAACATGTAATTTTGTGGGTTGCATTGTAGTAATGGCATGGAATTCAAAAGATGTATTGTTACATAGTGAAGCCTGTGGTGAAAAAGTCCAGTTATTATGAATGAGCAAACCTGTTCCCCACCCCTACCAGTATGTCGAGGGTGTGGGAGAAGGAGAAGTTGTTGGAGAGAGCAGCAGGTGTTGCTGTATCCTCAGGACGTATCCATGTCTCTGTCAGTGCCAGGATGCTGAGGGTGGACTGCGTGGCTAAAGCTGGAATGAAGGCAGCTTTGTTCACAGCAGACTGGCAGTTCCAGAGTCCCACTGAGAATGAGAGTGGAGCAGGTGTTGGAGTGCAAAGCGGCCGTAGGTTGTGTGGGTTGCGTTTTGTCTT
>NW_026266632.1:50000-52500 GCF_025860055.1 Xyrauchen texanus | reverse complement strand
TTTTCCTCCTTATTTATTAACTTCTGGCCTTCATATAATTTTTTATAATAATCTTCAAATGCATTAACTATATCCTTTGGTTGTGTTAACATTGTTGAGGTGTCTGGGTGTTTGATTTTTGAAACTACCCTGCTTGCTTGAGCCTTACGTAATTGAAAGGCCAAGAGCCTACTAGCTTTATTACTCATCTCATAGTATTTTCTACTTACAAATCTGAGTGCCCCCTCTGCTTTATATGTAAGCAAATCATTCAATTTCTTTCTTTCCTGCCTTAAACATTCTAGAGTTTTAATTTTACCTGTTTGTTTATGTTCAGTTTCCAGTTTCCTGATTTCGTTCTCTATCTCATTTTGTTTGGCTAATCTCAATTTTTTATTCCTGGATGTTATTTCTATTATTTTACCTCTTATCACTGCTTTGGCCCCTCCCACAAAATGGATGGGGTAACCAGTCCATTATCGTTAATATCAAAGTATTCAATCAGCTGTTGTCTTATTTCTTCTTTCGCCTTACAATCATTTATTACTGAGACATTTAATCTCCAGTATTTAAATTGTTTTTCTTGTCCTAACTGAAGTTTTAGCCTAACTGGAGCATGATCAGATATAGTTATGGGATCTATATAACATTCTTTGACTTTATGCAAATCTGCTCTAGATGTACAGAAGAAGTCTGTTCTAGAATAACTACCATGCACATGTGACATGAAGGTAAAATCCTTCTCTTTAGGATGCAAGTGTCTCCAAATATCTGTTAAACCTAATTCTCTCATTATTCCTAAAAGAGCTTTTTACTTTTTTTGACTGTGATCCCCTTTCTGCAGGTAACCTATCAACATGACTGTCTAGTACACAGTTAAAATCCCCACCAATTAAATACATTCCCTCACCTTTCTGTGCCAAAAGAGAGAAAACATTCTTGAAAAATTGTGGGTAGTCCTCGTTAGGTGCGTAGAGATTAAGAATAGTAATTTTATTGCCTGAAATTGTTCCAACTACCATGACGTATCTCCCCTCTTTATCTTTGTATACTTGCTCCATATAAAAAAAAACAGACTTGGCAAACATGATTGCAACACCTCTTCTCTTCCCCTTGTTATATGAGGCACTGTAAACTTGGTCCACCCATTCCCTTCTCAGTTTTAAATGTTCCCCATCAGACAGGTGGGTCTCTTGAAGCAATGCAATAGAGCATTGCATTTTTCTAAGCTGATTAAATATTTTCTTTCTTTTAATTGGGCTGCTCAATCCTTTCACATTATAACTGACACAAATTAAATTATCCATTGACACTGGTATAAATGTTGTATGTGCTAGTCACCAGTATGTTCCAGTAATATAGAAAAACAAAAAAAAACACTTTAGCTGTCAAGGGTAAACAATTAACAAAAACAAAAACAGGAACTATGTACAGGAACAAGACTTCCACACATCCATTCGGCCAAGTTCTTGTTTCAGTAGGCCAAATCCCGATGTAAGAAGGGCAGGGAGTTGTGACGCTGACTCCCTGGGGTATCAGATGTGCACCAAGTGCGCGCAGCCATTTTTGAAACACGGCGCCTCCAAGAGTGATTTCCACTCAGCAAAATGTCCGCAAGCATCCGTCGATTTAGAAATAAAAATAAAATCAATTATTATCCCGAAAGTATAGAATAAAAAACAAAATATATTTTTTTTAGTTTTCTCACATTCTAAAGCAGAAATATCCAGTTTAAATGTACCTCTTTTACATTTAAGCGATTCACTTCTGCAAAAATGCTTGAAGATCCGCATCGGACAGCAGCGCTGTACTACTCGATCCCCGTCTACCTTTACCTTGTACTGACCATCTAGCCTTCAGTTATTTCTCTCGTTTGTCGGTCTCGTTCATCCACTCGAACTTTAATTCCCAGGTCCCGCAGGGGTGGTGCAGCATCCATCAGGGTAGGAAAAGTTTTGACTCCCGCCTCCAGGTAGATCCTTATTTGTGCTGGATAGATACATTGAGCTCGCACATCCTTCATCTTGAGCTGTTTTATTACGTCTCACACCTGCGCTCTCTTCCTCTGCAAATCAGGCTGAATAGTCGTTGTCAAAGTAGATCCTTTTCTCGTTGTAAAGGACCTGTTTTTGTGACCAGGCTTTTCAGTAAGATTGCGTCCTTAACTGTATAGTCCAGGAATCTCACTATTATCGATCTCGGGTGCGGCGGGGTCTTTCGGTTTGGCTGCAAGGGCCCTGTGTGCCCTTTCAATTTTTATATCCATGTCCTGAGGTAGCTGTAAAACTGTGGTGAGCATTCCCATAACAAATTCCGCCGTGTTTTCTCCTTCACAGCCCTCTGGAACTTGATATATTCTTAGATTATTCCGGCGAAGTCTATTTTGCAAGTCCTCGCATCTACCTGTGAGATCCGCCTCACGTTCCAGTAGATATCGTAGCGCTCTTTCGTGTCTCATCCCCGTCTCCTCAGCAGCGCTGATCCGTTCCTCCGTCTCCCCGATTCTGCTCTCCAAACCATT
>NW_026266632.1:42500-45000 GCF_025860055.1 Xyrauchen texanus | reverse complement strand
CATGCTTCTGAATTCTGTTTGCTATTATTGAAGTTAAAATTTTCATATCCTGACATAGTAAGCTTATTGGTCTATAAGCCATACATTGTGTAGGGTCTTTTCCAGTTTTATGAATTACAGTAATTATTAGCGCCAGACCATGAATGTGGAGGGTCTTCATCATGTAATACATAGTTAAACATCTTACATAAATTAGGAGCCAATTCATTTACAAATGCCTTGTAAAATTCCCCGGGGAATCCGTCCACCCCCGGTGACTTATTGTTTTTTAAATTTGCAATAGTCTCCCTTATTTCTTCTTCTGTAATAGGGGATATCATTTCCTTTGCTGCTTCTTCTGTTAGTTTATTTAATTCAGTTGTTCGCAAAAATGTTTTAACTTTTTCCTCCTTATTTATTAACTTCTGGCCTTCATATAATTTTTTATAATAATCTTCAAATGCATTAACTATATCCTTTGGTTGTGTTAACATTGTTGAGGTGTCTGGGTGTTTGATTTTTGAAACTACCCTGCTTGCTTGAGCCTTACGTAATTGAAAGGCCAAGAGCCTACTAGCTTTATTACTCATCTCATAGTATTTTCTACTTACAAATCTGAGTGCCCCTCTGCTTTATATGTAAGCAAATCATTCAATTTCTTTCTTTCCTGCCTTAAACATTCTAGAGTTTTAATTTTACCTGTTTGTTTATGTTCAGTTTCCAGTTTCCTGATTTCGTTCTCTATCTCATTTTGTTTGGCTAATCTCAATTTTTTATTCCTGGATGTTATTTCTATTATTTTACCTCTTATCACTGCTTTGGCCCCTCCCACAAAATGGATGGGGTAACCAGTCCATTATCGTTAATATCAAAGTATTCAATCAGCTGTTGTCTTATTTCTTCTTTCGCCTTACAATCATTTATTACTGAGACATTTAATCTCCAGTATTTAAATTGTTTTTCTTGTCCTAACTGAAGTTTTAGCCTAACTGGAGCATGATCAGATATAGTTATGGGATCTATATAACATTCTTTGACTTTATGCAAATCTGCTCTAGATGTACAGAAGAAGTCTGTTCTAGAATAACTACCATGCACATGTGACATGAAGGTAAAATCCTTCTCTTTAGGATGCAAGTGTCTCCAAATATCTGTTAAACCTAATTCTCTCATTATTCCTAAAAGAGCTTTTACTTTTTTTGACTGTGATCCCCTTTCTGCAGGTAACCTATCAACATGACTGTCTAGTACACAGTTAAAATCCCCACCAATTAAATACATTCCCTCACCTTTCTGTGCCAAAAGAGAGAAAACATTCTTGAAAAATTGTGGGTAGTCCTCGTTAGGTGCGTAGAGATTAAGAATAGTAATTTTATTGCCTGAAATTGTTCCAACTACCATGACGTATCTCCCCTCTTTATCTTTGTATACTTGCTCCATATTAAAAAAAACAGACTTGGCAAACATGATTGCAACACCTCTTCTCTTCCCCTTGTTATATGAGGCACTGTAAACTTGGTCCACCCATTCCCTTCTCAGTTTTAAATGTTCCCCATCAGACAGGTGGGTCTCTTGAAGCAATGCAATAGAGCATTGCATTTTTCTAAGCTGATTAAATATTTTCTTTCTTTTAATTGGGCTGCTCAATCCTTTCACATTATAACTGACACAAATTAAATTATCCATTGACACTGGTATAAATGTTGTATGTGCTAGTCACCAGTATGTTCCAGTAATATAGAAAAACAAAAAAAACACTTTAGCTGTCAAGGGTAAACAATTAACAAAAAACAAAAACAGGAACTATGTACAGGAACAAGACTTCCACACATCCATTCGGCCAAGTTCTTGTTTCAGTAGGCCAAATCCCGATGTAAGAAGGGCAGGGAGTTGTGACGCTGACTCCCTGGGGTATCAGATGTGCACCAAGTGCACGCAGCCATTTTTGAAACACGGCCGCCTCCAAGAGTGATTTCCACTCAGCAAAATGTCCGCAAGCATCCGGTCGATTTAGAAATAAAAATAAAATCAATTATTATCCCGAAAGTATAGAATAAAAAACAAAATATATTTTTTTTAGTTTTCTCACATTCTAAAGCAGAAATATCCAGTTTAAATGTACCTCTTTTACATTTAAGCGTATTCACTTCTGCAAAAATGCTTGAAGATCCGCATCGGACAGCAGCGCTGTACTACTCGATCCCCGTCTACCTTTACCTTGTACTGACCATCTAGCCTTCGTTATTTCTCTCGTTTGTCGGTCTCGTTCATCCACTCGAACTTTAATTCCCAGGTCCCGCAGGGGTGGTGCAGCATCCATCAGGGTAGGAAAAGTTTTGACTCCCGCCTCCAGGTAGATCCTTATTTGTGCTGGATAGATACATTGAGCTCGCACATCCTTCATCTTGAGCTGTTTTATTACGTCTCGCACCTGCGCTCTCTTCCTCTGCAAATCAGGCGAATAGTCGTTGTCAAAGTAGATCCTTTTCTCGTTGTAAAGGACCTGTTTTTGTGACCAGGC
>NW_026266632.1:0-37500 GCF_025860055.1 Xyrauchen texanus | reverse complement strand
GCAGCACACAACATAAGATTAAACTGAATGAGTAAAAGAGAAGAGATCTTTTATTACTGTAACTGTATTAAGTGCATTTCCACTATTGTCCTGCAGGTGTCATCATAAGTCTATGGGCTTAAGATGCTCTTAGTATTGTATGATTAGCAATACACTATTACTCTACTCTTGTTCATCTGTGAGCATTTGAAATTCGACTTATGTTATGATTGCTTTGGGAAACTGGCCACAAAACTAAAATGAATCATAAGAAGGATTTTACTTGGGCTTATATGAGGCTTACGGGAAACAAGGCCCTGGTTACCATGTGCTGTTTTAACACACGTTTCCCCTGTGTATATGTCAGGACATGCCACTCTATTCATATATATCAGACATGGTCTCTTCTAATTCAACAAAAATGGCAAAAATAATGTATGCTAAAGACGACATGAGCAAACCCCGTCAATGATGTCTGTGCTTGTCCCTTTAGGGAGGTCTCTCAAAGCACAGATAGAGCAGGAGTCTTCTTTTCATTGTAAAATGGACATTTTTATAGAATAATGAACACAAATGTTTAGCTCACATTAACTGATTTAAATGCTATGACACAAAATGTTTCATTGATTTTTGAGCAGTTAACCTGATGCAATGTCCTCTGCCATCTCCCTTCTCTGTTCTGTGATTTGCTCTTTAGATGATGTTGAATGTCTGTGGAATCTCAGGAAACTGTTCACAGTTTATTTAACGTTTGTTATAGCAGCAGAGCTTATAAAAGATACAGATGGTTCATTCATGTCCATTAGAGACTTTATATCAGTGAGAACAATGTCTAAAGTGAGCAGTTGATCAGATTTCATCACAGTTTTGAAAGCTTCATCTTTTCATTAAAGATGACCTGTAAGACAAACATCCCACAACTCGTTGCATCTTCTTGGACTGTGTGTGAAATATGAGCAGACCTCCACTGAATGTTCCCCCACTCTTCCTTTCCGAGTCGGTGTTTCAAACAATTTACACACAAAATGTCCGAAAGAAAATGAAACTTTACAAGTGTACATGTTTTTACAATGATTTATTGTGTGTTTGTGTGTCATGTAATATTGGCTAATTTTTGGGATGCAGTTCTGAGACTCTCCATGTCAGATTCAGCAACTGCAGGATCCACAACAAACATGTGTTCGGAAGGAACATGAAGATACTGACAAAACACAATGAACAATATCAAATCACATTGTTACAATTGTACAATCATGTCTGTTTCCACAGTTTATCATCATTATTTTATTATTCCATAAAAGTTTAAAGGGATATTTCACCCAAAAATGAAACGGATCTTATAATTGACTCCCCTCGTGCCGTCCCAGAGGTGTTTCACTTTCTTTCTTTGACATTGGTGAGTAAATGAGAGATTGTTCAGTTTGGGGTGAACTATCACTTTATCAACCATTTGAGTTCATTGCACACTGTAAAAAATGACAGTAACAGTAAAATACTGTAAACATGCTACAGAAATAAAATGTGATTAACAAATACCTTATAAAGTAAACAACAGATTTTTACAGTGCCAGCGTGTAAATTACAACCATTTTAAACTGTGAAATGTACAGGTTGTTCTGTAAAGTGGTTTACTACATTTGAACTGTATTTTAACATAATTATTCTGGCAACAGCTGCCAGATTTCTTTGACAGTGTTTAATCCAAGTTAGTTCTTCAGAGGTAACGCAAGTAACGGAGGTAAAGATTGGAAAATGCTGCAAATGCTCGATTCAGGACCGTGAACAGAAACCGAGCACAACGATTTATCCATTCGCTGGTGACGTCACACCAGGTGGACCTTAATCCAGCCCTGGGGCGTCATTACATCAAAACCACATTTGGTCCAGCCCGAATGTTTGTGTTCAGAATTGCAGGTGTTTGAGAGGAACTGAAGTGGGATTTAAAAGTTTAGC
This sequence comes from Xyrauchen texanus, assembly GCF_025860055.1. NCBI lineage: Eukaryota > Metazoa > Chordata > Actinopteri > Cypriniformes > Catostomidae > Xyrauchen > Xyrauchen texanus. The sequence continues at coordinate 35,568 of NW_026266632.1, read as the reverse complement.
GACGAGAACTGTCACTGAAGTATTTATGTTCTACTAAATTTAGGCAGGGCCTATAAGGACATGAAGAAATCCCTTCACTTACCACAAACATCCAGTGATTGTTTCTTATATTCACAAATGAAATGGCTCCATCAAACGTGTCAAAATGAACCTGTACAGTGTCATAAACGAGCATGATTACGATTATTAAAATTGCACTTTTGTATGTTTATACATAGTTGCATTTGTTGTTTTAAAGGTGTAACACATGCCTATCTCCATATAGGATACTTACGTCCTTCAAACCTCGTCGAGCGACTTGTTCTCTTTGTCACAGAATGACTCCGGTGGTGTAGTGATTTAGCTGTACAGTCTCACAGGCTTGTCGTGTTTGTTTAGGATAGCACGAATGTAACTCTCCATAACCTAAAGAATATGAATAACACAATTAGAAGATGCATAATCAAGATACTGTTCTGATCTTAATGTCCTTGTATTATTATTATTATTATTATTTCTTTATATTACCATTCGATTGGATTAGATTGCATTTCATTTTCACAACTGCTGTTTAGAAAGTATTTTCTCTATTTCGTCAGATAAACAATCAACTCCAATTTTAACAACAGTACAACCATTTATTTTTTAATGTGGAAATGTCAGCTAGGCATCTGCTGCCTCTTCTGTAGTGTCTTGAAGAATGGGTTCTTGATTGATTACCTCCTGTAAGAACGTGACACTGCTGGACACATTTTCAGTAACATCCTAACAAGCAGCACAATGCAAAAGGGCCTGAACATTTGCAGGGCATCGTCAAGAGACACCGTGTTTTGCAACCTGGCAAAGATGAATGCTGCAAATGGTTTCAGGCCTTTATCGGTTGTCCTTTTATGCAATGCTGAAGTGACAGCTTTGATTACATGCGCAGCACACAGATGCAAAACCGTCTTCCACTTGATTTCTGCCCACACTGTAAAAACATTCCTGTAAATTGACATGGAAATTTAACAGCAAAATACTGTTTTCATGTAATAGCAGTAAGTTGCTGTTTTCCGCAATGCATTATGGGAGGACTTGGTCTCTTCAAATTGCTGCTGATAAGCAAAAGTATGACACGTGTTATTTAACAGTATTATACCATATTTTCTCCATGTGCATGGAAGAGGCAAGACATTTAGGATTGTCAGCATGAGGTCATTGTGCAACTCAGCCTCTGATTGTATTATCTGTAATGACCTATTACTTTTAAATATAACACTTTAAACATCCAATGAAGCTTTTGTGATTTAAATCAGATTATTCGATTGCATGTTTTAATCAGGCAAAGGAGTGATTGAGCGAGTTCGTAAGCACAAGACTGCATTTGCACAGTCATATCACACACACTGGGAAGTAACCTGAAGTTTTATCCGACCTGCACGTTTTCCTAAACTTTATCTGATTAACATATGAGTGGGAAATGAATCAAATCAATGATGTTTTTGTATTTTCTGACATTTTGGGTTATCTGCTGCTAGTTGCAACTCCACCTATGATTTGAATACATGTAAGTTACCAAGTACTTCTTAATATTACATTATAAAGACCAGTCAAGCCTTTATCATTTGAATTAGTCCAGTATACATGGACACCTGAAGTTCATGCAACAGGCACATGTCTCAATCTTTATCTGAGTAAAAGATAAGTTACGAACAAAATGAATAATTCTTGTGTGATTAATGTGAACGAGCATATTCAAACACCTACTGGCTTGAATGCAGAACTATTAGCGGCATGAGAGAAAGTCGTGCACCACATCTGTGTCAGTCATTATCTGAAGACTTGCTTATCGAGATTGGAATAGTTCAACTATCTGTTCTTTACATGATATTTCCTTGTCAGATCTGCAGGGAAACATGTGATACCACTGTGACCTCTGTGAAACATATGAGAATACACAGCGATGTCTCAAATATTATATTTGGTTGCTGCATAGGAAACTATAATAGGACGTTTAAGAAACATGAAGGTTTGAAATCTCACGTGTACAGACACCATAAAGGATATGCAGAGCACACAATGTGCACTACACATTCCTTGCAATGTCATTCTTTACCTGAGTTTATTTCTCATATTAAAATGCACATTAAAGAGGGAAGAAAAGTCACATGCCCTTTCAAGCAGTGTGCTAAAACATTTACCTCTCACTTGTGTAGAAAACATACAAATACAGGAGGATTAATTAACTCCAAATGTGGCCATACCTCTTCTTTCAGATGTTCTTTCACACATTTTGAGCTTCTCACTGATATCGATGTCAAAACTTTCTATGGAGGACTGAGGAAACCCATGGAAGAGTTTTACCAACCCAGAAGTTCAGTCAGTCCTTTCCAAAGATGAAGCCATTGATTCATCACAGCACATAGTTCAACTCCTAATGGCTCACTTCATAGAGAAGCAAGAAGGACCAATTCTTCAAGAAAATGTACGTTTGTCTTCATATTCACTGTGTTTGTTCTTTGAATACCTTCATAAAATGGTTCACCTAAAAATGATAGTTCTGTCATCATTTACTCACCCTAATGCTGTCTCAAAATCAGATGACTTCTGCCGAACACAAAAGATGATATTTTAATGGAGTCTGTTTGTCCATACAATGCAAGTGAATTGAAACCAAACATTCAAGCTCCAAAAAGGACATAAAAGTTCCTGCATAATGTCTCCTAAAGCAATCCAAATGGTTTTGGGTGAGAATAGACCAAATGTAACTTTTTTTCACTGTACAGAAATCGGCCGTCTCCTTGGCAAACATGAACATACCAAGAGGAAGCAGCATCCACACTGGAATTCCTTCAAAGGTCACAAGCTTGCACGTATTTTATTATGTGTTTCATTTTCATTCATATGTTAATATTACTATGTTGACTTAAAGGAATAGTTCTCCATTTAATAATGATCTCATTTACTCAACTTTGTCATCTCAAACATGGGATTTTCTTTTGCGGAAAACAAAGATATTTGGATGGAGATGTGATATTTGTTTGTCCATTCAGTGCAAGTGGAATATGTACCAAACTATCAGCAACAGAAAGCACATAAAAGCATAATAAATGTAATCCATACGAGTACAGTGGTTTAATTCAGTTGAATTTGAGTTGAGAACAGACTAGAACTCTTTCATTGTTCAATTTGCCATTGCAGTCTCAGACACAATCATGATTTCAGTCCTGATTATTTGACACATACTCAGAGCGCTAGGAAGTGGAATTGATCTTGAAATCATGATCGTCGAGGACAATTCTGATGTCAATATTTAAGGTGAATAAGGATTACCTTTAAAATGCTTTTATGTCCTTTTATAGCTTTATATTGTGGTCTCCATTCACTGCATTGTATTGACAAACAGACGTCATATTTCATCATATTTGAGTTCTGTCCCCCATTTACACACGGGGGCATTCACTGGCACGCTGTATGACCTGTTTGGTGTATTTCAAGTCTTCAGAAATTACACAATATTAGTGAGGACATTTTAGATAATCTGAATGGATACAATTTTAAATGATTGTTCACTGAAAATCTTCCCTGATATTTTTCAGACGCTTTATTGGAATAAATCCGGAAAAGGCTGGATCAAGGCTGCACGGGGAAAAGTGGTGTCTAAATAAACTGTAAAAACTCTGCAGAAGAAGACTGTAACTGTCAGTCCAGAGGGATCACATCTCTTAAACAAAACTGATGGACTTTGATGGACTTTGTAGCGGACAGTCCCCACAATGCAGTTGGTTTTTTCTCATCATATGGTGGGCTGGAGTGTTGCTGAAGGATGATTTGAGTTTTTGACTGATTTGTATTTTATAAACATTTGTTTTGATATAAAAATGGTGTTTTTGAAGCCTGATTTGACAGTAGATTTGTATTTTATATAAAGGAAAGTCATTTCTAATTGTTTGTTTTGATAAATGTTCTGCTTTTTACTGAAGTCATTTGTGTATTTTGATTTGTTTTTTGTTGCAGCACAGCACTGAATATTATTTGAATACTTTTATTCATTTATTGCCTGTTTTAGTGCATATTGATAAATATGTTGTTGTTTCAGAATATAAAAACATTCATAACTTGGCTTTGTTTATCTTTTGTAATCCACATATACAAACAGGAAGTGCTGCTGTAATATGCATTTATAATTGTGATTATGGGGTTGTGACTGTATTTCATTTAACAGCTCTATGCTTCTAACTTACAGATGTGTACTGATGTTGACAAATACAGTATTTAGCTGTTCATTTCAAGAACGGTAACACACCATATTTTGACAGTATAATGCAACCACAGCTGTCAGTAGATTACTGTTTTTTTACAGGAAATGTTTTTTGTGTTATTGTTTGTGGCAGATGAACACTTTCAAGGTTTCGAGCATTGATTCCTTATTTAAAGACAGTAGTACCACTTGCATTATTGCACAACTGTAGTCAGTCTCTACACGGTGTGTTTGTAAAGTGGAGTTTGTGGACAGTTTGAGCAAAAACTGCAGAAGACAGAATGTTATTGGCGGGATTGAACGCTCAGTCGAAATCATTTCACTAACTGGCAATGGGGGGCATCTTTTCCTTTTCCAGGTAAGGTGAGAGCATAATAAAGGATTCTCCTTTTGTGTTTTGGGATCTTTGAGATAACACTTCCTGTTGCGTCCAGATACAAGGAGACAAGTGATGGTTTTAATGTGCCAGTATACTCATTCCTGTTTGGTGTTGATCTTGATAATGGCAATGTCTGGCCAAGTATAAAATATCTTTTGATTGAAGAGTTTCATTTATAAATACAAACTGTTTCTGCTGTTTTTGTTGCAGTATTAGTTCAGAGAGTATTTTATATTTCTGCAGTCTGTTAAAATGCATTTTAAATTGTTGAATTAGATTTACTGAAATTATTTAAGTCATTGAATAGTCCACTTGTTTTTATGTTTTATGTTTATCTTCATGATTTTGTTGCTATTTTTGTGTTTGAGAATGTATTTCGGTTCTAGGAGAGCATGAATATCTCTGTGAGATTGTAAATATGTAAACAACAATAAAAACCTTCGACGTTCAGCAGTTGTCTGTTATTTCTTCAGGTCATTTTATTTTAAAGTTCATTGAAAGTAAATGAACAGAACCTAAAATCTGAAGCTGCTAATAGCACTTAAAATTGAGTTAAATGAGCTTAAAATGTAGAGTTGTGTAAACAGAGACTCTTAGGGTTAAAAACCTTCAATATATTAGCTGGTGTTTCACAGTATTTTAAGACACATGTTTGAATGGAAGCTCATTCATTTGGTCATAGCAGCTTCATTTATTTTAGGTGAAGTTGCTTCAAATTTCTAGTGGAATTTGTTTAAAAAGTGGGATGCAGAAATGATGCACAATATTTTTAAGCAAATCCAGCACATTATTTTTTCAGTGTCTCCAACAAAACCTGCTGTATCAAACCCTCTGAATATTCTCACTCTGAAACTTATTCATGAAAATAAAATATCCAATAACAAATCTAAACTTATTGTTAAAGAAATTGACAAAAACCTCAAACATGATGAAGATGAAACATTAAAAACTGAATTTGACCTCCACAACAAACTTCAGCACTATTCGGTCCTAAACAGAAATACCACATTTACAAAAGATTATCAATGAAACAGTTTAAAGAAAGAATGATTGTGTCTAAATATAGACTAAGTGCCCATGATCTACAGATAGAGGAACACATCACAGGTCCTTGTTGCCCAGAGAGAAATAGAAACATGTTTGTAATGTTTGGCAATACTGTTATAAAACTGTCATGTCAATAATGATGAACTGACAAAAGAATTTAAGAAAACATACATTTGACTTCATTGGCTAAATATGATCTTGCATATATCTCTTTTTTTCCCTTAGACAAGCTTTTTTTATTATTATTTTTAAATGCAATTGCGTGATTTGGCCACAAGAGTGCTTCACTGTCCACTTTAGTTCAGATGTTCACAGTAAATTAAATCTGATGGTTTTCTGTCCCAACAAGTACTTTCACCACAATTTACTGAGAAAAGCTCAAAAGAAATTGTAGATAATAAAATAAAATTTACATGTATAAAGAATTTACCCAGAATCAACATTATGTTAATAAAGAATTAAAAATGTTTGTCATCCAATATCACTCCAAATACAACAGGCCTAGAGAAGGTCAGGCAGGGATTGGATTTCTGTCTCCAACCAATAGGACATATTTTCCCAGAAAATATTTGAATGCATACAATAAAAGAAGAGGTGATCAGTTGTCTCTATGTCAATTTGACAAAAAGAGAAGCAAATGCTATTTCTAATTTTTAATGTGTGGCAGATCTGTGCATTTTGCTTGGTTTCTTGCTGAACGATGTTTTCTGCCTTGAAGAACTTCACTAGAACGTCTTTACCTCCAGCTGCTGTCCACAAGTCTTGTCTGAGAGCTCCTTTTCCTCTTTTTGATTTCACCATTATTGTAGAAATTGATTTATAACAATTTAACACATTTTAGTCACAAGGCCTAAATTTTGATCAGGTTTGTAGCAGGTGCGCCGTGTGTGTGTGTGTGTGTGTGTGTGTGTGTGTGTGTGTGTGTGTGTGTGTGAACAAAATGACAAACACCATGTGAACATTCTCAATAACTTCACGCACCAATCAGAGCAATGCTTCAGAGGTTCAATAGCCTTTATATTCAATCAACATTCAGTGTCATATACAATCACTTATTGTTGTGCACTATTACTATAATAATTATTATCATTATTCAGTTAAAGTCAGTTTAAACTGTGTATATATGGTTAGAAGAAATAATTGGAGTGATTTGAAGCGTCTCAGTTAGAAAGGCTGCACTGATAAACACAGGTCTACTTATCCATTACAATATCTTTGAATCGTTACAACTAATCCATAAAGCCAAACAAAGTTAATACTAGCCAGGCAGCAAGATACAAGACTGACATCAAGTGTGGATGGGCACCAAAGACATGGTCAATATCCTTGAAACTGAATCATTATTCTCTGATTTTTGACATTGCTTTAGCTTGTGGGGGGAAATCATCATTGTATTTATTCAATGTATATCTGTTATGTATTACACATATTAATATGTACATGTGATTTATTGCAATGCTATATTTGGGTATATTTGTAATCAAGAATGTGCAAAATGAGCTCAAATGAACTTCACAAGGGGTGAAACTAATCACACAATTCGTGAGATGTTATAAAATGTCAAATGTGATTAAAATGAACAGGAAATGACGCGAATCTTTTTTTGTAAGTTATTTTGAATGAGCATTTTCTAAATGTGTAACTTTAGAATCGTCTTGCTGTCTCGAAAGTATTTGTTTAGTTTGACACATTTGGAACAATGATTTGTGTCCCTATATCTTCAATATAAACACCCTAGATCACTTTTACCACAAGTATTTTAATTCATTTCAATGAAATCTTCTGTAAATATTTATTTTACACAAATCATTTTCCTCTATCAATATTCTATCAAAAGAAATGTTTGTTTTTTTCAATCTTGATACATTTTATCACCAGAAAAAGCAATTTTCCTTAAGGTGTGTTTTTGACCTGTTGTTACCACTTTATAATTTTGAGAGCAGGACAGAAAACTGAAATTCTTTAAGTCATTGCATAGTCCACTTGTTTTTATGTTTTATGTTTATCTTCATGATTTTGTTTCTATTTTTTGTGTTTGAGAATGTATTTCGGTTCTAGGAGAGCATAAATATCTCTGAGATTGTAAATATGTAAACAACAATAAAAACCTTGGACATTCAGCAGTTGTCTGTTATTTCTTCAGGTCATTTTATTTTAAAGTTCATTGAAAGTAAATGAACAGAACCTAAAATCTGAAGCTGCTAATAGCACTTAAAATTGAGTTAAATGAGCTTAAAATGTAGAGTTGTGTAAACAGAGACTCTTAGGGTTAAAAACCTTCAATATATTAGCTGGTGTTTCACAGTATTTTAAGACACATGTTTGAATGGAAGCTCATTCATTTGGTCATAGCAGCTTCATTTATTTTAGGAGAAGTTGCTTCAAATTTCTAGTGGAATTTGTTTAAAAAGTGGGATGCAGAAATGATGCACAATATTTTTAAGCAAATCCACCACATTATTTTTTCAGTGTCTCCAACAAAACCTGCTGCATCAAACCCTCTGAATATTCTCACTCTGAAACTTATTCATGAAAATAAAATATCCAATTACAAATCTAAACTTATTGTTAAAGAAATTGACAAAAACCTCAAACATGATGAAGATGAAACATTAAAAACTGAATTTGACCTCCAGAACAAACTTCAGCACTATTCGGTCCTAAACAGAAATACCACATTTACAAAAGATTATCAATGAAACAGTTTAAAGAAAGAATGATTGTGTCTGAATATAGACTAAGTGACCATGATCTAGAGATAGAGGAACACATCACAGGTCCTTGTTGCCCAGAGAGAAATAGAAACATGTTTGTAATGTTTGACAATACTGTTATAAAACTGTCATGTCAATAATGCTGAACTGACAAAAGAATTTAAGAAAACATACATTTGACTTCATTGGCTAAATATGATCTTGCATATATCTCTTTTTTTCCCTTAGACAAGCTTTTTTTATTATTATTTTTAAATGCAATTGCGTGATTTGGCCACAAGAGTGCTTCACTGTCCACTTTAGTTCAGATGTTCACAGTAAATTAAATCTGATGGTTTTCTGTCCCAACAAGTACTTTCACCACAATTTACTGAGAAAAGCTCAAAAGAAATTGTAGATAATAAAATAACATTTACATGTATAAAGAATTTACCCAGAATCAACATTATGTTAATAAAGAATTAAAAATGTTTGTCATCCAATATCACTCCAAATACAACAGGCCTAGAGAAGGTCGGCAGGGATTGGATTTCTGTCTCCAACCAATAGGACATATTTTCCCAGAAAATATTTGAATGCATACAATAAAAAGAAGAGGTGATCAGTTGTCTCTATGTCAATTTGACAAAAAGTACAAGAATTGTAGTCAAAGTTAAATCGAAGTCTTAAAAGTTAACTTGAAGGATAAATACCATTAAATATTTGAAAGTGAGTTTCCTTCGCTTTAGGAGTCACTGGAACACGAATATACTGGACTTGTAATATATCATGACGATATAAAAGTGTAGGATATAATATAGAATTAAAGGAAGAAGGAATATGTTTGTTGAAGTGTTGTCATGAGGTCGTTACCATCAAAGAGAAGGGATGGGAGTTCACATAAGACATCTAGCGAGTGAACAAAAGGGTTTTGTACTAAGTGAAGGACATTTTTTGGAATGGCATTTATAATACGTTCAGATTGCTTGCGTTCACAATATAGGTTGAATTTAGTACAAACATCTTTAAAAGTGAACAGATTCCCATCCTCATCCATTAAGTGAACTATACAGACCAGAAACCCTTTTCGAGCCAATCAATAATACATCGAGACTTATATCTGGATAAAACAAATCTGTTATTCCCAATGGAGGTCCAATGTGGGGTAAAGTTGTGATTATATAATAACGTCCAGAATAGCAAAATCTCTCAGTGAAAAGAAGATCATTTGACTGGAAGTTTTGAAATAACAAAGTCATATTTTAATAAGAAATCAATTCCACCCAATCTCCTAAACATACCTTTGGGAATGCTAAACCAAAAACTATTTTCATTAGTTATTCAAATGTTTAACCATTTAATCTTCAACATGCCATTTATACACTGAAAATCAAAGGCTTGTAATCCACCATTCTCGTAATCTTGAGTAAGTTGTGCTCTCTTAATGTAATGTACACGCTTTTTCCATTAAAATGAACATTCATTTGATTAATAGTCTTAATAGCTCTATTGGAAATAGAGAGGCAAGATGCAGGTAAATACACCTGGCAAGACTCTCCATTTTAGTTCAATAAATCCTTCCAAAAATAGATCAATCCCTTTGCATCCATACATCGAGTCTAAATTTGCATTCATTCCTTCTATTCCAGATGTTTTGTTTCTCCTTAACAGCTTCATCCTTGGAAATGTGCATAAATATTTCACATTGGATTTGATTGGGATATTAAATATTGCTTCAAGGGAGCATTCATGTATGTGATAATTTCACTTTTATCAATATTAAGTTTTAAACCTGAACATTTGGAAAAAATAATGAATTATTTCAATTGCTTTGTGAATCTGATCAAGAGCTTTTAAAAATAAAGTTGTGTCGTCCGCCAATTGACTAGTCACAATTTGATGTCCAAACACATTTAGTCTTTCAATATTTGAGTTTTTTATAAGGATGGCCAACATCTCTGTAGCCATAATAAATAATGAGCTGAGATGGGGCAGTCTTGTTTAACCCCTCTTTTCATGTCAAATCTAGGTGAAGTGCCTGTAAGGCATCTGAGCTATTGATATCTGTGTAGAACAACTGAATAATCTTACCAACATATTCACCAAACCCATACATTTGTAAACATTTAAGAATAAAATACTGATCCAGCATATCAAACGCTTTATAGAAATCTACAAATAAAATAACCCCATCTTCTGTTTCTTTGTTAAACTCTAGCAAGTGTAAAACCAGTGGAATATTATTATGTATAGATCGGCCTCTAATAAATCCAGTTTGTGTCTCCCCAATAACTTTAGATAAACCAAGTCTCAAGTGATTGTTAAATATATGGGTTCATAGTTTATAGTCATTATTTAACAAAGTAACAGGTTGTAAATTGTCCAACAGTCTAGGGTCCTTCCCCGGTTTGGGAATAAGTGTGATTAATCTTGTCTCATTGAGATAGAACCGAATTATTAGATATTTCCTGAAAAGTTGCAAAAAGAAATTCCCTTAATAAACCCCAAAAATGACGATACAAATGTGACATAAAACCACCTGGACCAGGTGATTTATCTGATGACAAACACATGACCGCAGAATCAAGCTCTTCAGTTGTGAACTCTGCATCACGTCATTTTCAATTGTTCATCTATTTCAGGGACAAATTCACCGATTTCTTCAAAAAGGGAATTCGGATGTAAAATGAATGAAGAGGACGAGTACAGGTTCTGATAAAAGATGGCGATTTCTTTTGCTATTAATTCTGCATCAGAACATTCGACACCATTAATGATTCAAGTTTTAATAATGTTTTTTCCTGACGCTTTTTCTCCAGCCTACAAAAATAAACTGAATTTCCCCCTTTTTCCATCATTTATCTCTTGATCTAATGTGTGCCCCTCTGGCTTTTCTCATATTTAATCTAATTGTGATTGCAGAGATAATAATCGTGATGTATCATTCTCTGTCAAACTGAATGTGTTAGAACATTCATTTATTTCTTTAATGAGAGATCTCTTCTAAAATATAACATCTGTTTAGTTGTTTACTGTAAGAAATAGATAGTTGACGAAGTTTGTATTTAAAGAATTCCCATTTACCTACCCAGGAAACAAGACTATTATCTCTAATAATATTTGAAACAGAGTTTCAGAAGAGATCTCAACAATGTCTTATAGAAATATGATTATTAATGTGCAGTTTATTTATTGGTGTTTTCTCAAGTACTGTTTTGTGCTACAGCAGGGGTCAGGAACCTCACCATTCACCAACACATGATCGTTTAAAACTTTCTAGTGACCATTTTCCAACAGGAAGTGTGCGATTGCTTGTAGGTTATAAGTCATTGTTCACTTGTCGTGATACTTGCGTGATGGCAAATGGAGACGGTAAATGTTTGGATTTGGGGAGGTGCTTATATATAAGATTTTTTATCACATCGCTATTTTAATTACTTTTTTGTTTAATTTAAAGTGTAATTTGAATTTAGAAATGACTGTTTTAAGTTTTTCGTGTTTCGATAAATTAATGTAATTTTTAAAGCTAAATGATTCACTGACACTCATCAGGGGGGTTCACCATATAATCCGATATCACGATATTTTAAATGCGATTATCATTCAAATATTTTTTACATATCACCCAGCGCTAAAGCGGTTTAGAACAACATGAGTCTGAGAAAATGATGACAGATTTGTAATTTTGGCTCAACTATCCCTTTAAGAGCATGAAACATGTTGACTTTTGGACTTTACAACGCTCTGGAGTTATTGGAAATGTTTGGACAACACGAATTGGAAACAATCCTATGCAGCCACCACTGGAATCAAAATCCATGAATAAATGAATCTGTTATATTAATAATAAACACCAGGACACGAAATTTAAATTCTAATGAATGAGAAAATGTATTAGTTCATCGAAAATCACAGAAATTGCTATTGTAGCTGATTACAGATGCAACTTTGATTGTTTATATTAAATTATTTTCTTTGTAAAATAAAAACAAATCAATACAATAGCTTATAAAAACATCACCAATGTGTATTTCAATGCATAGTAAAAACCTTAGACATGTATGAAACACATATAGGCCAAACCCAAAATGGCCAAAGCGGTTAATAAAGAATATGAACATTCGCTAAACTGTGGGAAAACGAACTGATTTAGAAAGCAATATTTGTTTTACTGTGAGAAAAAAACATCATGCTGTAAAACTATAATGAAAATATTATGCTGTAAAATCATTATGAACGAATTCTCCTAAAAGTGGGCTCACTTGAACAAGGCATCTGGTTGTTTTGGGGGCAAACCCCGCACATCATTCACTGACGCTTGTGGATGGATTACTCAACACATGTACTCTCTACCTTCCATGTGTAGATCCCACACACTACCTTTTGACATTTGTCACAAGTGTCCTTAGTTTTGTTTTTCTTGCAGTTTCTCACATACAGAAATCATCAGACGAGCCACGCCAACATTCTCTCCTCCCTGATCAGCTCGCACTCTAAACCATAATCTAACATACATAATGAAGAGCCAACATTGTTTTGTTAATATCTCATCAAATGAATATTTATAAAATGTAATTAATATGTCAAATATATCAAATGTACATTGTTTTTAACTTGCTAGTCTATAGGAAGTTACTTTTTTTTTTCTTCTTTTCAGTATGCAATAAAAGAAAAAAAAGAAAAAAAGATTAGTGTTACTTACCCAACCAGCTTGTTGGTTTAAAATGGTATTATCCATGTTTTAAAGGTTCTTCGGGAGAATGCCAAAATGTCCATTATCACCTGTTCTCAAACCAGGGCAGGCCAACGCTGTAATTCTCTGCGACTGCCATCTAGTGGTATCTGCCTGCCTTGTCTTTCAGTTGCGTGTGGATCCTCACTGCTGAAAATGCGGAAAGTAAGTCTCAAAATCCAAATGAACCGAACAGGATCCACTCGAACAAGGAATCAATAAATGCACGCGTGTCGCCTGATCCACAAATGCACGGATTCCTTTTTGCACGCGGAAATTGTCACACTTTAATACAAAGCAGAACATTTATACTCACAAACATGACTTTATTTGTACAAATTGCTGCACGTATGTAATTCTTAATTCTACAGACACTGGTTGAAAAGCATTTGTTTCATTGTATAGTGACACCCATTTACGAATCGTGTTCACGTTAATGAAGAGCACTGGCGTGTTTGTTAGTTGTGTGTGTGTGTGTGTGTGTGTGTGTGTGTGTGTGTGTGTGTGTGTGTGTGTGTGTGTGTGTGTGTGTGTGTGTGTGTGTGTGTGTGTGTGTGTGGAATGCTGTAAACTGCGAAAAGGAAGTCTCAAAATCCAAATGAACCGAACACGATCGATTCGAACAAGATGTCAATAAATGCACGCGTGTCTTCTGATCCACAAATGCACGGATTCATTTTTGCATGAGCAATTTTTGATTTATTAATGTAGAACAGACCATGTTTATTTGCAAACATGTCTGTATTTGTACAAATCGCTCCACAATCATTCAATCCCGAATTCCACAGATTCAAATCAAATGGCATTTGTTTGTGGTTAGTAAAATACATTCACAAAATGTATCTAGAACATGCATAATTGTGTGTGCATTCATTAATCATATTGAGATTAAAATCATCCCATACATTTGGGTGTCACCAAAGTCAACGTCGCAACAGGTTTGAAATGAACTCCCGCCAAATGCAGATTTTCATGCACAGTGGCGGGTAATTTTGCTGACGTACAGACACTGTGGAGGACGACCTGTAAGACTTCTCAGAGTCATTTAATGTATGACAAGAAATTAGACACAAAGACTCTCGTTTGATTAAACATGATTATATTTATTATGATGATTATTATAATTATCTTTACAGTTATTATTGTCTTTAGTTATTAATGTGTAGGCTATAAGTAATAGTTCACCTGTTGTTATACTTGCGTGATGGCAAATGGAGGCGGTAAAGGATTGGATTTGGGGAGGTGCTTATATATAAGATTTTTTAGTCACTTCGTTATTTTACTTTTTTACTTTTATTTGTTATTTTTGATTTTTTTTCTCGTTTCATTTAAAGTGTCGTTTTAATTTAGAAATGTATTTTAAGTTTTTCGTGTTTCAATAAATTAATTTAATTTTTAAAGCAAAATAAATAAAGCAAAAATATTCATTGACCCTCAATAGGGGGGTTCAACATATAATCGGATATCGCGATATTTTAAATGCGATTATTATAAAAATGTTTTTACTCATCACTGAGACCAAAAGGGAAGTGATTTTTTTCATGAACAATTGTAAAATAGAGTAATTTTATGGAGACCCGCACAAACACATGTACTCAGTTCATATTACAACTTATTAATGTTGTTACTTATTAATTTTTATATTTGTTTTTCTTTTTAGTCTATTGAAAATAATAAATTAATCATTTGTGGAATATCTCTTTCGAAGAAATGCATCAACCAGAAATAAAAAAATTGGACCCTTAGTGAAAAAGGTTCCTGACCCCTGCTTTAAAGGGATAGTTCAGCCATAAATCAATGGTTTGTCATCATTTACTCACCCTCATGTTGTACCAAACCAGTTTAACATGTGGAACAGTAAATGAGATGTTAGGTCTCAGTCACTGAATCTTTTCCCCCATTAATGAAAGTGAATGTCGAATAAGATCATTTATGTTCCACTGAAGAAAGAAAGACATACAGGTTTAGAACAACATGAGGCTGAGAAAATTATGACTGATTTGTAATTTTGGCTCAACTATCCCTTTAAGAGCATGAAACACCTGCTGCACCTTTAAATGTTGTTTGTCTCTTTCAGACTCCTCCTCCTCAGGTGACAGGTGAAAGTGAAACTAGTAAAACAGGATCCATTTAGTGACAAGAGCAGAAAATTACACGACGAGAGAAACAGAGAGAAAGTTTGACAGTTTTTGTTCCACTGAATCGTCTGAAACAATCAATAAATTCATTGTGAAGTATTTTGTAGGTGATATTCTAGTCAGTAAAGAGGAACATCAACAGTTCTTGACAGGTGAGTACTGAACTGCTGCTAAACAAACCAAAACTCACAAGACAACAATAATAAACCTTTCAAACTATCAGCTACAGTAAGACATCTAACAGATATCTAAGTATTAATCACAGCAGAACAAACAGATACTGAGACTTTTGCTCTTTTATCTGAATTGTCAGTATGTGTTCAGTTTCTTTGGCACTGAAATGTTATTTCTTCTATTGACTTGAAACGTTGCTTTGTTTTCTTCTGTTGAGTCTTCTGATGTTTTCTCTTTATGCTGGTGTTTAACATGTCATAAAAGCTGACAGTCTGCAATTGAACCTCATTGATTCATTTCTAATGGAATATTCTAGAGGACAAATAAAAACAAATATGTGTCAGTATTGAACAAATAAACCCGTCACAAATATAGATGATGTCCCGTTTGTTGACAGGTGTTCAGTGGACTGTTCAGATGATGTCATGGACTCCACAAAGGATCTCAGTGGACAGACAGACACAGGGAAGGTCAAGAGGTCAGAGGATTTCAATGCTTTAATAAAATACACTGATAGATATTTCTGATATGCTGCACAACACTACAGTATAAAAACACTGAGGAGAAATGAGAACAGACTGGATTATCTCAAGTATAAACATGTGAAACAGCTTTAGGGTAAAGTGAGATCTACAGTCAGATGACAGTGAGACCGGTTTGATTCAGTCACAGACAGAACTGGAGAAACCTGTACAGTCAGTCGTATGTAGAAGGTGAAACTCAAATGTGTTTCTCTGAACATTTTTAGACACAAACTGTCTGAAATGTCCACAAATGGTGGTAAAACTGTGGCGTTTTTTCTATATAAATGTTAAATAAGATCAAACAATGTATGAATACAATCATAAAGACAAGAACAGGTGAAGGAGAAAAAAAACACATTTCTATACATCACTTCTCATTTTAGCATATAAGAAAGGATAAACTATTTTTTATTAATAGTGCATATTATTATATTATAACCCCCACCCCATTATTAAGTGTCACTTATTTTAAAACCTCAAAAGTGGCACCCCTAAATAGAGTAAAACTGAAATAAAGGGGTAAAAAAAGGCACAATTAAGTTCATTAAGTCTGTACATTAAAGAAATGTAACAGTTTGCTTAAATAACTGCCGTGTATAATATCCTGAAAACACAATAATGATGCAGATGCATGTACCATTACACTGCAGGTGATCTTTCTAAACATCAAACTTAACCTTAAATAATGTCATCAATATCAAACATAAGATGAAGATAAACATCTCATAAACACTTTGATACTTACAGACAAACTTCTATAAATGATTGAAAAGATGATTGACAGATTTAAGACAGCTGTCATCAGCAGATATCAGCATCAACTGAGTAAAACCAGATGCAGCACCTAGTGACACAGAAATAAACTACAGAGAACAGAACAAAAGTCTTTCCAGCTTTAGTGACATTCAGATCAGATCTGCTGTGTAATGTCATGTGCTCAAATATATCTTCATCAAATCAGCAGAAGTGAAATTGCTGAATGTTGAACTAGGACTGTGCATTAAACATAACCAAACAGTTCCTGTGTGTAACATAACAACAACAACACGACATCTTCCATAAAACATCAGCAATGTTCAGCTGGTTAGCATGTATTTCAGAAGTCTCATGTTCGGACTGTTTGCACACAACTTTACAGAGAAACTTCAGGAAAACTACAATCTCCAGTGTGCTGCTTTTCACTGTCCTAAACCAAAAATATTCTCAAGATGGAAAGAATTCAATGTAAAATGAGATGTAGTCATTTTCTCTATGAGAGAGAATAAAGTATTGGGGTATAAACGGACGATTAAACGTTTAAAGAGCATTAATCTGAGCCCTGCCACAGCACCACAATCAAACAAATTACTTAAGGTCTTTATTTATAGTAAAAGAAATAAGGACAAGGTATTGTGAATAAACACGAAAAGGGAAGCAATGGCTTCAGGAGAGGGCAAGGCCAAAATAACAAACAAACAAACAAACAAACAAACAAACAAACCTAACTGAAGTAGTAAAACTCTTAAGCTACAAAGAAAAGAAAAGAAATAGCACAATAATACTCTAGCGTCCTTCCTGGCCTCAAATCAGGAGAAAACTGAGTACAACAAAAATGGCACCCACCTCCCTACAGCTTCCAAATAAACATCCAATAACACATGTACTTACAACAGTCAAATATAGATAGAGATACAATACCCAAAAGTAGAACGTTCAACAACTAATTCACAATCTGCTACAACAAGCTGGGCAGGACAAAGACAATGTTCTGGAGAAAGCTTTTGTGGGAACATTTCTCTCCCTCTGGCAGTTTCTTCTCTGCTTTTATGCTTCCTCTGTCTGGGCTGGTAAAGCACACAAAACCACGTTAAAGGAAACACAGTTAAAACCAACCATCTGAATACGTCTCTGGACGTAACACGTCTTTAAAAATAATTGCTTATTTAAATGAATATATGCTTGTATTATATCACACAGTATACAATAAATAATATGCAATTATTTGTAAGGATACACAAACCCTGCCAAAGTGCTGCGGGGAATCAGGATGATGAGGCCCATTCATCAGCGAAGCGTCAATCGGTGAGACGGTGTGATGTTCACGAGGACACTGTAGGGGAGCCGAAAGTTTTACGGCGAAAAGTCCTTCAGCTGGCTCGTGCATATCAACGGCAATGGTAAAGAGCTTCTAGACAAGAGATGATCGCTGTCTTGAAGGAAGAAATTCTGAGGAAATTGTGTTTGTGCACCTGTTTTTATAGCAGACATATTTTGCTGTTGTGTTTTAGTGTCATTCATGAAGAATCTCCTGAATCCATCTGTGTGTCCATGAAGAGTGACCGGTCAATGGATCATCCACATAAATTCAGTTCAGGAGCCCCTTGTGCTGATGTGAGGTGAGGACTCTCATGTTGACTGACAGTATGAACGTGTACACCACAGTCTGAGGGACCATTAGAAAGAATCCAGTGTAAAAAATATAAATCTAAAAGGAAATATGCAATTATAATAAAAATAATGAGTCCTTCTACAGCTGATTGCTTTACTGTAACAGTTTCATTGGCATCTCTTCACAAGAGCTCATCTTTATACTGTACAGTAATATCATGTGAACATGACAGAGATGATCAGACATGACAAGAGATTGTTCCTCAGGTTTATCACAGGACATACAGTCTGCTGGAGATCACAATGTTACTAAAAAGGACATGTTGACTATATGTTACAGTATGTTTCCACCTGTGCTACAGTAATCTGTGTCTGATGAAGAATATGTTGTAGGGATATGTGTTGACACTTTTTCACTTTTGTTTGACAGTATTTCAGTGACACTTAAAAACTGAAGAAATTGTCTCGTACTACATTGAATACGACACAATAAAGAGGCTGTTTATGTTTTTAAAGGAATTCTGGTCTCTGTAAAAAAAATACAAGATCCTTAAAAAACTTCCAATGATCTTGTAATCAGTTGCAATTGCATGGGGCCCCGGACGTCGAGAGGGCCCCCACACCGGTAGGAAAGCTCATCAAAAGCGCTTGAAGTGACATGATGTTCTGGGTACACACGTGAACACGCCGTTGTCAGCGCTCTCAGAGCGGTTCACGTTAGAAGCTGCTGGGTTCAGGTCAGCAGGACTTTGGGTTTGTGATTTATGAAAAAATATTCTGAACTTCTTTCACTCACACACTCAGATACACGTGAACGGATGAGTTAGGGGCCGTTCACACCAAACGTGTTATTGTGTGCGTCTGCTCTGTTGTTTCATTGTTTTCCAATGAACACGTGCTGGACGAACATCCTTGACTGCTGCACCGCGTCTCTGTGTTTCTTCAGTGTGTCACGCAGTGACCGTGTAATGAGGCAGACGAGAATGAGGATCTAAGTGCAGCTTTTAATGAACACAATAGATGAACACGGTAACTCAGAGTGTAAAGAAAAACCAAGAACAGGGCTTAGAACAAGACATGAATACATTCAACAACTGACAACCGGTGAGCAAACAAACAGGTCTTTAAATACACAAAGGACTAATGACAAATTAAACACAGGTGAGGACAACAGGAGACAGCTGGCAGTGATGAGGGCAGGGAATTATGGGAAGTGTAGTCCATGGGAAACATTAATTGATGGTTATAATATTAATAAATACCAACTAAATTCCAAAATGTTACTGGTGAAGTAGATTCTTGCACATCCTGTTCACAAAAAACAACAACAACTGGAAAACATCATTCATTATAATTAACTAGATTTTTATTTCATTAAACATTTTGAATGTACTTTGCTACAACGGCTTATAGGATGAATTTAAAATTATGATTTAAAATAAATATTACTTAATTTAAGCAACTATTTTCTAAATGTGGCCCCGGGTTGGTCGGTTGCTCGGGGCCTCAGAAATCGTAATCCCGCCCCTGCTTGTAATGTCCCGTTATGTCGTGTTTTGTGTTCTGAATGATCAAATAAAACACACGTCCTCACTGCAGCTTCAGGATTTCTCAGTTCATTAAAAATGAAAATTGTGTCATAATTCACTCACCCTCATGCAGAAGACACAAAAGCAGATGTTTTAAAGGGTAACTAAACTCCTGCTCAGAGTCTGACTCCACCCACTAGCAATATTTGAAAAATGCTGGAAAAGTGGGCAGACCCCAGCGGGGATAGAGGGGACGAACCGAGGGCGGGGCTGAGCGGGGGGGGCGTGCACCTGAGACCCGTAGTGACGGATTAATTGACAGCTGCTGTCAGACTCTAAAATGGAGATTGACTGGAATGACTCAAGTAGCTTTGCCACGGAGCGGTCTTTTGAAGTCGAGGAGGCCAGTGCCAGTGTCTAGCTCGTACCAAGGGCGTGGTGAGCTGGAACCTGCTTACGTCAGCTCTCACCGCTTACGTCACAAACTACCGCAAACAGCCAATAGGAAAATTCAACTGCAGTAGCCACCGTTCAACCTGAAGAGGGCAGCACTCAGACGTTGTAACAGTGTTAGCTGTTACATTGGTGTTTATTTTCATACCCGCCACTAGGGGGCGCATGAGCGTCAGAACCTCTGGTATTTAAAACGGGTAGAAGAAGGAGAAGGAGTCAGTTTTGTTTGGAAGAGGGAAGCATGGGGTTATCCTAGCACCTCCAGCAACACTTATTTGGAGTCCTGGTTGAGAAACTGTGTTTCCAGATCAATCTGTAAGTTTTGTTTCTCCTAGTTGTGTATTTGTTTTCATTTAATGTATATAATATATGATAGATTTCTTTTCTTTTTTGTAGATGGACTCTTTATATGTTACTTTCTATTTTTGGGTTTTGGATCCAGATGAGTTGCTAAGGCTGTAATGATATGGTTAAAGTGATTTCTACCCGATGGATTGTTCTCACAGCATTATCTTGTGGGTTATCAAATATCCTAACTACAAGAAAGAAATTCTGTGGGCTGTTTTGTCTTTCTTGGAGATGTGGAAGAGCACTTGAAGGACAATTGGAACTTGAGCATCATCACTAAACTACAACCTTGAACTGATCAGTTTAGACTTTATTTATTTTCATTGTCATTCTTTTTCCATTTTGATTAAGTCTTACTTTACAGAACATCTGTGTGGATACTGCTGTCTTTCATTGGACTGATTTCCTTTAAATTTATGTTCATATAAATATATTGTTTTGTTTATTTCTGCTGGATTTTCAAAATCCTATATAAAGGTTTACAAAGTTAATTCCTGTCTTTATATTTTTGTTGGCTATACACTGGGAAATATTAAGATTTCAGCAGCATTAATTTCTTAGTTGGTGGGCCCCTCCTAGTATTTCAGATATATATAGCTGCCTGCCACTAAAGTGGACATGGTTATATAAGTGGCACCCAAACAGGGACCCACAGACTTCATAATCGTTGTTGAAAATTTCCCAGTGTTGGTCACAAAACAAACCCTAACACGTTAAAAAAAAAATAATAATAAATAAATAAAATGGATAGTCAGCGAGTTCAGGATAGGGATGAGCCCGTACTCGATACAGATTTCTCATCTGCACCATTCAGCACTCACAGAGAACCACTTCGAGAGCTGATTAACACGTTCAGTGACCTGTACCTTGATTCAGAGGAGGAAGAAGTGTTCGTTGATGACCGCCCAAAGGAAGTTCAATTTCCACCTCCACCACCACCTGAAATTTACTGAGGAGCCGACACACCGCCCTTCCACGGCGGTTGTAGAGATGTTAGAACAACTCTCAGAACGTTTCACCAAACTTGAGGAGCAGATTACTGACATCAATCAAAGGGTGAGTGAACAAGTTTCCGTCATTGATGTTGAAACACAACGTAAAGCCACAGAAGATAAATTGTTATACCAAATAGACCGTGAGTGCAGCAGAGTTAGAAAACATCTAGAACTGAGCATTCAAGATCTTGGACAATCAGTGCTAGACTGTCTGAAGAGAAGAGATCAACAATTGGATCAGAGATTACAATCTTTTCAGCCTTTTATGTCCACCCCAATTCAGCCCATGAATACCAGTACTGTTCACAGATCCCTCAGAGATCGAACCTACAGTCTTCAGTCAAATACTCAAACCGTCATGGACAGTGCAAATCAGTACAACCCACCAGTCAAAATTGAGTTCCCTAGTTTCAGCAATAGCCCGGACGAAGATCCTATCTTATTCATCGAACGATGTGAGGAGTATTTCAGCTGTTCGACCTTTGAAGAATAGTGAAATTTTGGCTTCTTTAACTGCTGTACTTAAACATACTGCAAAAGATTGGTGGATGGCGGAGAAAGGGAATATCTGTGACTGGAAGCAATTTAAAAAATTATTTCTGCAATCTTTTCTCAGTGAGGATTATGAAGAGTTGGCAATAAGGAAACTGATGGAGAGGAGACAAGGAGCAAAAGAAAGTTTCAGAGACTTTGCTTTTCACTATCGAGCTCTTTGCTTGAGATGGAAGAAGGACATGTTAGAAAAAGAGGTGGTGCAAGCTATTTTACGTAACTGTAATCCACGGCTTGCTAGCTTGCTACGTAGCAATATAAAAGATGTAGGAGAACTTGTAAAAGTAGGCACACAGATAGAACGAGATTTTTGGAGTCCAAAAATACTGGAGTCAAATAAATGGGGATGAGCAAAAGAAGAGAAGTCTTTCAGATCATGATTCACAGCGCAAACCAGCAGTAGCCAATACCAGAGTTGTCCAGACTTGCCAAAATTCTATGCAACACGACATCAGAAATCTTATCATTCCCATAACCCTACAAGACACGCATGTAACTGCTATGGTGGACACAGGCAGTACTTTGTCACTTATCCAAAAGTCATGTTGGAAACAGTTAGGCCGACGAGAAGTATACCTACCTGGTGGAGGACAAGCTTTCCTTTTAGCCAACGGACAACGCCAAACCGCTGTTGGAAAGGTGATGTGGGAGAGTAAAGTGCAGGGTCGTCCAGTAGAGCTTACCCTGTATATAATGAATGACAGTGATTTAACAGTACCCATTATACTGGGCATGGATTTTCTGTTGAAATCAGGAATGGTCTTGGACTTCAATAATGCTCAGTATGGATTTTCTCCTATAGAAGGTGCTGAAACACCAGTCTTCTTTCCATTCCTTCATCAAGACATTCATTCTACCATTAACTTTTACCTTGCCATACCTTTACAGCTTTGCAGTGATGAAGTACTCCATTCTATACACCAACTCTCGGAAAAAGCAGACACCGATAAGCAGACACAGCAAGACCTGGAAAATCTGATGTTGAGCTGGCCTACTGTTTGTAACCAGGAAATTGGATATACCAACTTGGTCAAGCACCGTATCCTCACCACAGATGAACTACCTGTTAGAAAGAGAGCATACAAGGTTTCCATCGAAAAACAGAGTTTTGTTGAAGGTCAAATCAAGGAGCTGCTTGATAAGAAAATCATTCGACCATCTAGCTCTCCATGGGCATCGCCAGTGGTAGTGGTACAGAAAAAAGATGGAGGATCAAGACTCTGCGTTGACTACCACGGGTTAAACGCCAAAACTCATCTTGATGCATATCCAATGCCACAAATACAGGACATCTTAGAGTCATTACATGGGGCATCTGTGTTTTCTACACTGGACTTAAAGAGTGGCTATTGGCAATTGGAAATGGAGCCGGATAGCATTCAAAAACAGGCTTTATCACATCCTCTGGGTTATATGAATTTCTGCGTCTTCCTTTTGGACTGAAAAATGCAGCAGCATCTTTCCAGAGACTCATGGAACATGTATTGCAGGAGTTGAAAGGTAAATGTTGTATGGTTTACATTGATGATGTCGTGGTGTATTCCAAAATCAGCAAGACCATCTCCAACATCTTCAACAAGTCTTTAATTGTTTCCACAAAGCAGGTCTCACTCTCAACCTCAAAAGTGCAATTTCATTCAAAAATCTCTTACATTCTTAGGCCATGTGGTTTCAAGAGAAGGAATTAAAACTGATCCCACAAAGGTGTCAGCAGTTAGTTCATTTCCCATTCCACAGTCTCTTAAAGACGTTCAACGTTTTTTGGGTATGGCTGGTTGGTACCATCGGTTCATTCCCAGTTTTTCAGAGAAGGCTGCTCCACTTCATGCTTTGAAACAAAAAAACTCTACTTGGATTTGGACAGATCAGTGCCAACATGCACTCGATCTTATCAAACAAGACTTAATGCAAGCTCCCGTTCTTACCTCCCTGACTTCACTCAACCATTCCGGGTTCAAACAGGCGCCAGTGAAATTGGTTTGGGAGCCGTTCTTACACAAGAATCTGCAGGGAAAGAACACGTTATTGCATATGCATCCAGACTACTGAGAGGGGCAGAAAGGTCATACTCTGTATCTGAGAAAGAGTGCCTAGCAGTGGTGTGGGCAGTGGAGAAATGGAGGCCATATCTCGAAGGGCGACTATTTGAGGTATTAACTGATCATGCTGCATTGACATGGGCATTTCAACACCCCAAACCATCATCGCGTCTCATCAGATGGACCATAAGACTACAAGGATTTCACTTCACTGTTAAGTACAGAAAAGGTCAGTGTAATGTGGTACCTGATGCTTTATCCAGAGCTCCAAGCCTCCCTATTTCAACTAACATCATTGCTGTAGCTCAAGCGTCTAATTCCATCTCACCACCAGTCAGTATGCCAGTAGATTTATCACAGATAGCCATCGCTCAGAACAATGACCCAGAAATACAGGAAATGGTTTCCAAAGTACCATCTCAGACCCCACAAGACACCTCCCGAGTTCATTATGTAACAGAAAATGGATTCCTATTCCGTAGTGTTCCAGATGGACGAAAAGGTCAAAAACTTCAACTTGTGATTCCATCTGTCCATCGTCAAGCTTTTCTTCATTATGCTCATGACAATCCGCTTAGTGGACACCTGGGTAAACTCAAGACCTTGCTCAGACTATTGGAAACTGTATACTGGCCAACGATCAGAGCTGATGTTTGGAAACATTGTAAAGAGTGCCAAGTCTGTCAAAAATACAAACCGTCCATGTCAAAATTATCCGGTTATCTGCAATCTACACCTATTGTTGAACCTGGCTACATGATGGGCATCGATCTCATGGGGCCTTTTCCAAAAGTGTCAAACAAAACGAGTATTTACTTGTAATTGTGGATTATTGTTCCAAGTGGGTGGAGATGTTTCCTCTAAGGTCAGCTAAAACCCCACATATAGCTCGAATTCTGGTAGAGGAGATATTTACCAGATGGGGAACGCCAGCCTACCTGGTTTCAGATCGTGGTGCACAATTCACCTCTCAACTTCTCGGCCTGGTGTGTAAGCAGTGGGGAGTCATTCAAAACTGACCACAGCTTACCATCCCCAAACTAATCTGACGGAGAGAGTCAATAGAAACCTGAAGACCATGATGGCCTCTTACGTCGGAGACCACCATAAGCTGTGGGATAGATGGATTGCTGAATTCAGGTTTGCTATTAATACAGCCTCCCACGAAAGTACAGGTTTTACCCCTGCTGAAGTAGCTCGGACCGAAAATTAAAAGGTCCAATGGAGAGAGCTCTACATAAACCACCTGATCCTAATAACCCTGCATATCCCATCCTTGACCGACAACAAGAACTCCTTACTATAGTGAAGGAAAATGTGAACCGAGCCCAAGCTAAACAAAAGCGATACTATGATCAGCATCGGAAGCCAGTGCATTTTCAAGAGGGGGATGTGGTTTGGGTACGGACACATCCTTTATCTAGAGCTGACGAAGGGTTCATGGCTAAGCTGTCTGCTAAGTGGAAAGGGCCTGCAAAAATTAACAAAAAGTTAGGGCCTGTTAATTATTCTGTTTCTTTTATTTCTGATACAGACAGTACTGAAACGTATCATGTACAAAATCTTAAGATTTGTCATGGTTATGGCAAATCTCCTTCTGAGGAGAGGGGTATGTAACAGTGTTAGCTGTTACATTGGTGTTTATTTTCATACCCGCCACTAGGGGGCGCATGAGCGTCAGAACCTCTGGTATTTAAAACGGGTAGAAGAAGGAGAAGGAGTCAGTTTTGTTTGGAAGAGGGAAGCATGGGGTTATCCTAGCACCTCCAGCAACACTTATTTGGAGTCCTGGTTGAGAAACTGTGTTTCCAGATCAATCTGTAAGTTTTGTTTCTCCTAGTTGTGTATTTGTTTTCATTTAATGTATATAATATATGATAGATTTCTTTTCTTTTTTGTAGATGGACTCTTTATATGTTACTTTCTATTTTTGGGTTTGGATCCAGATGAGTTGCTAAGGCTGTAATGATATGGTTAAAGTGATTTCTACCCGATGGATTGTTCTCACAGCATTATCTTGTGGGTTATCAAATATCCTAACTACAAGAAAGAAATTCTGTGGGCTGTTTTGTCTTTCTTGGAGATGTGGAAGAGCACTTGAAGGACAATTGGAACTTGAGCATCATCACTAAACTACAACCTTGAACTGATCAGTTTAGACTTTATTTATTTTCATTGTCATTCTTTTTCCATTTTGATTAAGTCTTACTTTACAGAACATCTGTGTGGATACTGCTGTCTTTCATTGGACTGATTTCCTTTAAATTTATGTTCATATAAATATATTGTTTTGTTTATTTCTGCTGGATTTTCAAAATCCTATATAAAGGTTTACAAAGTTAATTCCTGTCTTTATATTTTTGTTGGCTATACACTGGGAAATATTAAGATTTCGCAGCATTAATTTCTTAGTTGGTGGGCCCCTCCTAGTATTTCAGATATATATAGCTGCCTGCCACTAAAGTGGACATGGTTATATAAGTGGCACCCAAACAGGGACCCACAGACTTCATAATCGTTGTTGAAAATTTCCCAGTGTTGGTCACAAAACAAACCCTAACACGTTAAAAAAAAATAATAATAAATAAATAAAATGGATAGTCAGCGAGTTCAGGATAGGGATGAGCCCGTACCCGATACAGATTTCTCATCTGCACCATTCAGCACTCACAGAGAACCACTTGAGAGCTGATTAACACGTTCAGTGACCTGTACCTTGATTCAGAGGAGGAAGAAGTGTTCAGTTGATGACCGCCCAAAGGAAGTTCAATTTCCACCTCCACCACCACCTGAAATTTACGAGGAGCCGACACACCGCCCTTCCACGGCGGTTGTAGAGATGTTAGAACAACTCTCAGAACGTTTCACCAAACTTGAGGAGCAGATTACTGACATCAATCAAAGGGTGAGTGAACAAGTTTCCGTCATTGATGTTGAAACACAACGTAAAGCCACAGAAGATAAATTGTTATACCAAATAGACCGTGAGTGCAGCAGAGTTAGAAAACATCTAGAACTGAGCATTCAAGATCTTGGACAATCAGTGCTAGACTGTCTGAAGAGAAGAGATCAACAATTGGATCAGAGATTACAATCTTTTCAGCCTTTTATGTCCACCCCAATTCAGCCCATGAATACCAGTACTGTTCACAGATCCCTCAGAGATCGAACCTACAGTCTTCAGTCAAATACTCAAACCGTCATGGACAGTGCAAATCAGTACAACCCACCAGTCAAAATTGAGTTCCCTAGTTTCAGCAATAGCCGGACGAAGATCCTATCTTATTCATCGAACGATGTGAGGAGTATTTCAGCTGTTCGACCTTTGAAGAATAGTGAAATTTTGGCTTCTTTAACTGCTGTACTTAAACATACTGCAAAAGATTGGTGGATGGCGGAGAAAGGGAATATCTGTGACTGGAAGCAATTTAAAAAATTATTTCTGCAATCTTTTCTCAGTGAGGATTATGAAGAGTTGGCAGTAAGGAAACTGATGGAGAGGAGACAAGGCGCAAAAGAAAGTTTCAGAGACTTTGCTTTTCACTATCGAGCTCTTTGCTTGAGATGGAAGAAGGACATGTTAGAAAGAGAGGTGGTGCAAGCTATTTTACGTAACTGTAATCCACGGCTTGCTAGCTTGCTACGTGGCAATATAAAAGATGTAGGAGAACTTGTAAAAGTAGGCACACAGATAGAACGAGATTTTTGGAGTCCAAAAATACTGGAGTCAAATAAATGGGGATGAGCAAAAGAAGAGAAGTCTTTCAGATCATGATTCACAGCGCAAACCAGCAGTAGCCAATACCAGAGTTGTCCAGACTTGCCAAAATTCTATGCAACACGACATCAGAAATCTTATCATTCCCATAACCCTACAAGACACGCATGTAACTGCTATGGTGGACACAGGCAGTACTTTGTCACTTATCCAAAAGTCATGTTGGAAACAGTTAGGCCGACGAGAAGTATACCTACCTGGTGGAGGACAAGCTTTCCTTTTAGCCAACGGACAACGCCAAACCGCTGTTGGAAAGGTGATGTGGGAGAGTAAAGTGCAGGGTCGTCCAGTAGAGCTTACCCTGTATATAATGAATGACAGTGATTTAACAGTACCCATTATACTGGGCATGGATTTTCTGTTGAAATCAGGAATGGTCTTGGACTTCAATAATGCTCAGTATGGATTTTCTCCTATAGAAGGTGCTGAAACACCAGTCTTCTTTCCATTCCTTCATCAAGACATTCATTCTACCATTAACTTTTACCTTGCCATACCTTTACAGCTTTGCAGTGATGAAGTACTCCATTCTATACACCAACTCTCGGAAAAAGCAGACACCGATAAGCAGACACAGCAAGACCTGGAAAATCTGATGTTGAGCTGGCCTACTGTTTGTAACCAGGAAATTGGATATACCAACTTGGTCAAGCACCGTATCCTCACCACAGATGAACTACCTGTTAGAAAGAGAGCATACAAGGTTTCCATCGAAAAACAGAGTTTTGTTGAAGGTCAAATCAAGGAGCTGCTTGATAAGAAAATCATTCGACCATCTAGCTCTCCATGGGCATACGCCAGTGGTAGTGGTACAGAAAAAAGATGGAGGATCAAGACTCTGCGTTGACTACCATGGGTTAAGCGCCAAAACTCATCTTGATGCATATCCAATGCCACAAATACAGGACATCTTAGAGTCATTACATGGGGCATCTGTGTTTTCTACACTGGACTTAAAGAGTGGCTATTGGCAATTGGAAATGGAGCCGGATAGCATTCAAAAAACAGGCTTTATCACATCCTCTGGGTTATATGAATTTCTGCGTCTTCCTTTTGGACTGAAAAATGCAGCAGCATCTTTCCAGAGACTCATGGAACATGTATTGCAGGAGTTGAAAGGTAAATGTTGTATGGTTTACATTGATGATGTCGTGGTGTATTCCAAAAATCAGCAAGACCATCTCCAACATCTTCAACAAGTCTTTAATTGTTTCCACAAAGCAGGTCTCACTCTCAACCTCAAAAGTGCAATTTCATTCAAAAATCTCTTACATTCTTAGGCCATGTGGTTTCAAGAGAAGGAATTAAAACTGATCCCACAAAGGTGTCAGCAGTTAGTTCATTTCCCATTCCACAGTCTCTTAAAGACGTTCAACGTTTTTTGGGTATGGCTGGTTGGTACCATCGGTTCATTCCCAGTTTTTCAGAGAAGGCTGCTCCACTTCATGCTTTGAAACAAAAAACTCTACTTGGATTTGGACAGATCAGTGCCAACATGCACTCGATCTTATCAAACAAGACTTAATGCAAGCTCCCGTTCTTACCTCCCTGACTTCACTCAACCATTCCGGGTTCAAACAGGCGCCAGTGAAATTGGTTTGGGAGCCGTTCTTACACAAGAATCTGCAGGAAAGAACACGTTATTGCATATGCATCCAGACTACTGAGAGGGGCAGAAAGGTCATACTCTGTATCTGAGAAAGAGTGCCTAGCAGTGGTGTGGGCAGTGGAGAAATGGAGGCCATATCTCGAAGGACGACTATTTGAGGTATTAACTGATCATGCTGCATTGACATGGGCATTTCAACACCCCAAACCATCATCGCGTCTCATCAGATGGACCATAAGACTACAAGGATTTCACTTCACTGTTAAGTACAGAAAAGGTCAGTGTAATGTGGTACCTGATGCTTTATCCAGAGCTCCAAGCCTCCCTATTTCAACTAACATCATTGCTGTAGCTCAAGCGTCTAATTCCATCTCACCACCAGTCAGTATGCCAGTAGATTTATCACAGATAGCCATCAGCTCAGAACAATGACCCAGAAATACAGGAAATGGTTTCCAAAGTACCATCTCAGACCCCACAAGACACCTCCCGAGTTCATTATGTAACAGAAAATGGATTCCTATTCCGTAGTGTTCCAGATGGATCGAAAAGGTCAAAAACTTCAACTTGTGATTCCATCTGTCCATCGTCAAGCTTTTCTTCATTATGCTCATGACAATCCGCTTAGTGGACACCTGGGTAAACTCAAGACCTTGCTCAGACTATTGGAAACTGTATACTGGCCAACGATCAGAGCTGATGTTTGGAAACATTGTAAAGAGTGCCAAGTCTGTCAAAAATACAAACCGTCCATGTCAAAATTATCCGGTTATCTGCAATCTACACCTATTGTTGAACCTGGCTACATGATGGGCATCGATCTCATGGGGCCTTTTCCAAAAAGTGTCAAACAAAACGAGTATTTACTTGTAATTGTGGATTATTGTTCCAAGTGGGTGGAGATGTTTCCTCTAAGGTCAGCTAAAACCCCACATATAGCTCGAATTCTGGTAGAGGAGATATTTACCAGATGGGGAACGCCAGCCTACCTGGTTTCAGATCGTGGTGCACAATTCACCTCTCAACTTCTCGGCCTGGTGTGTAAGCAGTGGGGAGTCATTCAAAAACTGACCACAGCTTACCATCCCCAAACTAATCTGACGGAGAGAGTCAATAGAAACCTGAAGACCATGATGGCCTCTTCGTCAGGAGACCACCATAAGCTGTGGGATAGATGGATTGCTGAATTCAGGTTTGCTATTAATACAGCCTCCCACGAAAGTACAGGTTTTACCCCTGCTGAAGTAGCTCGGACCGAAAATTAAAAGGTCCAATGGAGAGAGCTCTACATAAACCACCTGATCCTAATAACCCTGCATATCCCATCCTTGACCGACAACAAGAACTCCTTACTATAGTGAAGGAAAATGTGAACCGAGCCCAAGCTAAACAAAAGCGATACTATGATCAGCATCGGAAGCCAGTGCATTTTCAAGAGGGGATGTGGTTTGGATGCGGACACATCCTTTATCTAGAGCTGACGAAGGGTTCATGGCTAAGCTGTCTGCTAAGTGGAAAGGGCCTGCAAAAATTAACAAAAAGTTAGGGCCTGTTAATTATTCTGTTTCTTTTATTTCTGATACAGACAGTACTGAAACGTATCATGTACAAAATCTTAAGATTTGTCATGGTTATGGCAAATCTCCTTCTGAGGAGAGGGTATGTAACAGTGTTAGCTGTTACATTGGTGTTTATTTTCATACCCGCCACTAGGGGCGCATGAGCGTCAGAACCTCTGGTATTTAAAACGGGTAGAAGAAGGAGAAGGAGTCAGTTTTGTTTGGAAGAGGAAGCATGGGGTTATCCTAGCACCTCCAGCAACACTTATTTGGAGTCCTGGTTGAGAAACTGTGTTTCCAGATCAATCTGTAAGTTTTGTTTCTCCTAGTTGTGTATTTGTTTTCATTTAATGTATATAATATATGATAGATTTCTTTTCTTTTTTGTAGATGGACTCTTTATATGTTACTTTCTATTTTTGGGTTTTGGATCCAGATGAGTTGCTAAGGCTGTAATGATATGGTTAAAGTGATTTCTACCCGATGGATTGTTCTCACAGCATTATCTTGTGGGTTATCAAATATCCTAACTACAAGAAAGAAATTCTGTGGGCTGTTTTGTCTTTCTTGGAGATGTGGAAGAGCACTTGAAGGACAATTGGAACTTGAGCATCATCACTAAACTACAACCTTGAACTGATCAGTTTAGACTTTATTTATTTTCATTGTCATTCTTTTTCCATTTTGATTAAGTCTTACTTTACAGAACATCTGTGTGGATACTGCTGTCTTTCATTGGACTGATTTCCTTTAAATTTATGTTCATATAAATATATTGTTTTGTTTATTTCTGCTGGATTTTCAAAATCCTATATAAAGGTTTACAAAGTTAATTCCTGTCTTTATATTTTTGTTGGCTATACACTGGGAAATATTAAGATTTGCAGCATTAATTTCTTAGTTGGTGGGCCCCTCCTAGTATTTCAGATATATATAGCTGCCTGCCACTAAAGTGGACATGGTTATAACGTTTTTACACCATATATTGTAGAATTAAAACACTTTATACACAAATGTCAAAAAAATTACTTGAATCAATGACCAGTACTAATAAAGCCCCATTCTTACAGATCATTAACTAAAAAAAGTTGGTTTAGGGTTTAGTTACCCTTTAATGAATATGGTGAGTGGTCTTGTTAATACAATGGCAGTGGAGAGTGCCTCACTTTAAAACTTAAAATAAAAGTATAAATGTGTAATTTTTCACTGTAAATCTTGGCGTCTGTTGTGCATTCATGAGTGCTGTGAGAGATGTTTGTTCACAGCGGCTCGAGTGTTTATGTGAGAACTTATGTTGATGTTAGTGACATTGCAAGTTCTCATGTGACATATAATATATAAGACTCATCATTAAATGTGTTTTATTGCACTGGATGTTGAAATTATGTTTCAGATTACTAAAAAAACTCATGAACTAAACTCTGTTTAATTGCTGTTTTAGTGTCATTCATGGAGAATCTCCTGAACCCAGCTGTGTGTCCATGAAGAGTGACGAGTCAATGCGTCAACCACTTACCTTCAGTTCAGGAGAGTCTTTGATCAACTACAGAAACAAACAGGATCAATCAGAGTCAACTGCTGGGAAAGTGCCATTGGACTCCATTTTTGAGGTGTGTGTGTGTGTGTGTGTGTGTGTGTGTGTGTGTGTGTGTGTGTGTGTGTGTGTGTGTGTGAGAGAGTGTGAGTGAGTGAGAGAGAGAGAGAGAGAGACACACACTTATACCTTATAGGCTGTTTTTTTAAATACATACTGTCATGTCTCTCTCATACACACCACTTTGCAGTTTCACCCTAATCTTAATAACACACACACACACACACTGATGAATTCAAGACAACTGAAGCACAAATAAAATGAGTGGTGATTCTTGTCCACTGATCCTTCAGTTCCTCTCTGTTACTGAATGAAGTTTGTTGTTTGAATGTTCACTGATTTCAGGAACTTGAGCACAAAATCATCTCTCTGATGAAGAAAGAGCTGAAGAGTATCAAGAGACTACTGATCTCAGATTCCCCAGCATGCTCTGAGAGAGGAGGAGGGATGATGAAGGTCAGATCAGAGTCAGAGAGGGGTTTCTGAAGATCACACTGCACGTCCTGAAGAAGATGAAGCTGACAGACCTCAGCTAACACACTTCAAACCAGTAAGAGCTCGCACTCACGTCACTATTACATCACGTCACCTTCAGAGGAAACACAGTGTCTGGATTCACTCAATATTAGTGAAAGAAAATAAACTTCATGTCTAATGACCATTAAACATCAACATCAATTATAATTCCCATTTCTTTTCCTCTCTACATCAGAACTGATTTCTGTGCATCAACAAAAACTCAAAACAAAACTAAAAGAGAAATTCCAGAGAATTACTGAAGGAATGTCAAATCAAAGCAGCTCAACACTTGTGAATGAGATCTACACAGAGCTGTACATCACAGAGGGAGGGAGTGCAGAGATCAATAATGAACATGAGGTGAGACAGATTGAGACAGCATCCAGGAGAGCAGAGACACAGGAAACACCAATCAAATGCAATGACATCTTTAAAGCCTTACCTGGGCAAGACAAAGCCATCAGAACTGTGCTGACTAAAGGAGTTGCTGGAATTGGCAAAACTGTCTCTGTGCAGAAGTTCATTGTGGACTGGACTGAAGGAAAAGCAAATCAGGATGTTCACTTCATATTTCCACTTCCTTTCAGAGAGCTCAATCTGATGAAGCACAAAAATATCAGTTTGATGGATCTTCTTCATCAGTTTTTCACAGATACAAAAGAACTGAGAGAATTGAAAACATTCCTTGATGACTACAAAGTCATTTTCATTTTTGATGGTCTGGATGAGTGTCGACTTCCTCTAGATTTCCAGAACAATGATATTTTGTGGGATGTGACAGAATCGGCCTCAGTGGATGTGCTGCTGACCAACCTCATCAAGGGGAATCTGCTTCCTTCTGCTCTGCTCTGGATCACCTCTCGACCAGCAGCAGCCAATCAGATTCCTCCTGAGTGTGTTGACCAGCTCACAGATGTACTGAGGCTTCAATGACCCTCAGAAGGACGAGTATTTCAGGAAGAGAATAAAAGATGAGCGTCTGGCCAACAGAATCATCACACACATGAAATCATCAAGAAGCCTGTACATCATGTGTCACATACCAGTCTTCTGTTGGATTTCAGCCACTGTTCTCCAGAGACTGTTGAGTGAAGCAGAGAGTGCAGAGATCCCCAAGACTCTCACTCAAATGTTCACACACTTCCTGATCTTTCAGAGCAAACTGAAGAGCCAGAAGTATGATGGGAAATGTGAGGTGGATCTTCAGCAGGCTAGAGAGAGGATTCTGTCTCTGGGAAAACTGGCTTTTCAACAGCTGGAAAAAGGGAACCTGATCTTCTATGAGGAGGACCTGAGAGAGTGTGGCATTGATGTCAGAGAAGCGTCAGTGTACTCGGGAGTTTGTACCCAAATCTTCAGAGAGGAGTTTGGACTGCACCTGGGGAAGGTGTTCAGCTTTGTGCATCTGAGCATTCAGGAGTTTCTCGCTGCTCTGTATGCTTTTCTTTCCTTTTATCAACAGAAATCAGGTCTCTTCAGTAAGTTTAGGTCATCTATGAGTGATTTCCTGAAGAGTGAAGTGGACAAGGCCTTACAGAGTGAGAACGGACACCTGGACCTTTTCCTTCGATTCCTTCTGGGTCTCTCACTGAAGTCCAATCAGACAATCTTACGAGACCTACTGACACAGACAGGAAGCAGCTCTGACAGCAAACAGGAAATAGTTGAGTACATTAAGATGAAGATCAGGGAGAATCCCTCTCCAGAGAAATCCATCAATCTGTTCCACTGTCTGAATGAACTCAATGATCATTCTCTAGTGCAGGAAGTACAAACATACGTGAACAGAAGAGATATCAATCGTCTTTCTGGAGTCAGTCTCTCTCCTGCTCAGTGGTCAGCTCTGGTGTTTGTGTCGCTGAACTCAGAAGAGAAGCTGGATCAGTTTAATCTGAGGAAATATGATCCATCAGATGAATGTCTTCTGAGGCTGCTGCCGGTGATCAAAGCATCCAGAAAAGCTGAGTGAGTAATTTAGTGTTTTAATCTCACTTTATTTTAATTAAATAGCAGAAGTTAGATTTTAATGTATTTTGTTTGACTAGAAACAACCCCTTATACTATTTTGATGTTTGTTTGGTTTCATGTGTTACTTTTTATAGTTTTACCTTCATTTTAAACAGACATTGTTGCCAAATAGATTCAAAATGTTTAATGCAAAGTTAGTAATATAGTTTAAAATAACAAAAGCATGTTTTCTACAGTTTTCCACTAAATAAATACAAAACAATACTTTATTTACTTTATACTGATACTTTATCATTTTTATTTATGCTTCCACATACAATAATACACATCAGCCTCATAAATAAATAATTAT
>NW_026266631.1:0-25000 GCF_025860055.1 Xyrauchen texanus | reverse complement strand
GAACTTTACTAAATGGCAAGAGGTCTGATCGACATGGCAGCTTATTCTGGCCAAAAACTGCTCACTTAGATATGAAGACAACATCTGAGGCTATGTCCACTTTAATGCGGATACATTTGAAAATGCATTTGAATTCACTCTCTCATCCACACTAAAATCGATTGCAAATCCCCTTACAGCGTATGTGAAAAATCACCATTCCATGTCTGAAACGCAATTGTCCTAGTTTTCTGTTGCTGGACAGCAATTCCAAGTATACTTCCCGTCACCGTTGAATGAATGCAATTCTACAAAGTAACATCTATCTTTAACATGCTTTTTAAATGAAAAGCAGACACAACAACTCCGCTACAACATGGGCTGCCATCTTGATTGTTTTCGGAGGAATGGATCACATGACTGCATCATCTGACAACAAATACAACATTGTTTCAGATATCTCCATTTTCCCTGTCCACGCTACAACACGAAGATGTCGTTTTCAAATATATCCACTTGGGAGAGCATTTTCTAAAATCTCAGTTTCGCTGTCAGAAATGCCATCTCAGTGTGGACGGAAGACCAAAACGTGGAGAAAAAGATATATTTTCAAACAAAAAGGTATTAGTAACCTTAAACCTAAACTTAACCAATACTATCATAAAAGCAAATGTGATATGAAAAACGCAATTGCTAAAGCAACCACGTCATTTTATGCTTCTACTACTACACTTTTGCCTCATGTGATGACTTGTGTGCTCTTCAGGACTTGCTCTGTAATTCTATAAGACCAGGTTGAATTCCTCCCTGTCCAAAGATTTATTCCTGTCAAGTTCTATTGAGATGGTTCCACAGATGTTAGTTAAAAAGACAGCAAAATAATCATTTATGCTCTTCTAAATATAGATTGAATTAAATTAGTTTAGTTACTGCCTCAAATAAAACTGAATATCTTTCTAATATTTGAACCCACAAATCTGGTGAACTTTGGGAATCAAGAGATTATTTCATTTTCAAGAGTGCTTGTTTTATCTTGAGTCGGTACCTTGAAAACATGACTTTCCAAGAGGACTGATATAAAAATCCTGTGCACGCTTACTGCTGTTAGTTGTATAAAGCCAGCCAATCAGATTAAAGCTTTCCAAATCAATAAAGTACTTTCCAGTTTTGTGTTTATCGTACATCAAATGGTCAGCAAACAGGCCGATAATGGTCCGTGGGTGTGCCGAAGGATGCTGAGACTACCTGTCAGGCAGCTCCATCTCCATCTAACCCTCATCAATATCAACAAACATCTGAGCATCAGCCTCCAGCACCAGAAAGCGCAGGATTGATTTTCAATAAAAGAGCTTCCCTCTTGCCTCACAGCTTCCTACAGTCTTCAACAGCTCCGTTTACCACTAGCACACAATAATATCTCCAGATAAAAATAAGTGTTATTCGACTCTCTTCACACTCTATACAGTATATGGCCTTGAGCTATGCAACGCCTCATTCCAAAACATTATTTGTTTGAAATATTCATATTACCTTCTTTAAAATGTAATGAATGCATTTGACAAGCAATGTACTTACAAATATTCACCATTTCAATAAACTGTGGTTCACAGACTGGGTTAGCCCAGTTCTATGCCATTCCTGGAGATAAACCGAGATCTTACCTCCCTGACATTCTTCCTTGCTTGTATTGATGCCTGTATTTCCATTCACAAATTGGCAGATGGAGTAGAGCCGGCAGCCACGGTGACAGGCATTCATGATGGACTCCTGTAGGAAAAAGGTAACTTTATATACAAGGTAGGCCTCATCCAGAATGGATTCTTTGTAGAATTTGTACAGTAATAATTATGCAATACAAGTTCAGAGAATGGATTTGTGGAATAATGTTGATCACCATGAAAAATTACTTTGACCTGTCCCTTCTTTTCTATATAAAAAAAGAAAGAATCTGGGTAACAGTGAGGCTCTTAAGCAATGATTTTAGTGTGATAAAAATTACATACTGACCTTTTCTGTGTAAAGTTATAGCCAATTTTTCAACTTTGTTGTCATAATGACATAGCACCATAAACCATAAGCCCCTAAAACGGCTGTAAAAATTGCTATTTAAACAACTTTACAGATCAAACAATACATGCGTTTCAACAGAAGAATAAATGTAAGTGCTTTTATAAAATTATAAGCTTCACATTTCTGTCTTTAAACCCTGCAATAAATTGGCCCCCATTCACTTCCATTTTAACTGCCTCACCTGTAACCTCAAAAAAGAAAAGGAGGGACGAGGGGGCCTGGGTAGCTCAGTGAGTATTGACGCTGACTACCACCCCTGGAGTCGCGAGTTTGAATCCAGGGTGTGCTGAGTGACTCCAGCCAGGTCTCCCAAGCAACCAAATTGGCCCGGTTGCTAGGGAGGTTAGAGTCACATGGGGTAACCTCCTTGTGGTCACGATTAGTGGTTCTCGCTGTCAGTGGGGCACGTGGTAAGTCATGCGTGGATCATGGATAGTAGCATGAGCCTCCACATGACGTGAGTCTCCGCTGTGTCATGCACAACGAGCCATGTGATAAGACGCGTGGATTGACTTTCTAAGAAGCGGAGGCAACTGAGACTTGTCCTCCGCCACCCGGATTGAGGTGAGAAACCACACCACCATGAGAACCCAGTCAGTAGTGGAAATTGGGCAAGCCAAATTGGGGAGAGAGGGGGATAAAATAAAAAAAAAGAAAGAAAGAAAAGATGGGGCGATTCAAAATAGCTTTTGTGATGGTCAACATTATGCCACAAATGCTGTCAATTGAGCTCAACTTGTATTGAACCCAGAATATTCCTTTAATTTTATTTTTCTTCCCCAGGGTAATTGCAGTTTAAGACATTTAAAGGTGTAATCAAAAGATCTTTTATGCAACCTAACTTCCACAGAGCAAAGAGTGCTTGTTAGAACCTGAATACAGTTACAGTACTCATCTAACCTTTTTGTGACCATGTATATGTTTTGTGTCAAATATATTTAATGCTTACATCTGGACAGTCTGTTTACATTACATTCTGAACTAATCTGACAGTATCAAAAACTAAAAATAAAAGGGATATCATGCTATATTGCAGGCAAACAGCGCTGATAAATGGCTGAATGGACAAAATTAGCAATAGTTCATATATTCAGTCACTTACAGGTGCAATTTCAACAACACCTCATGTTTATTTGCAAGGCATTTTGGTGGCACTTAAAGCCATTATTACACTTTAACTGTACAGCTTGTTTTTATAACGGTAAAAAGCTTAAATAAGGTTTTCACGTCATGCTCACTGCACAACACCTGCTGAGGTGGAAGCAAGGTGATGCAGACTTCCGAAAATAGATATTTACTCCATCGCAGTTCTTGAAGATGAACAATATTCAGCGCCTTCACATTATATAAACAAGCAACACTATAGTTAAATTACATCGCAATGGGATATTGAACAAAAAGCCAATCAGCCCACCCAACTAACATTGTCTGGTTTGATGGGGTTTATGGTTATAAAAAATTAAAATAAAACCTAACCCAAAATAACCAAATGAAAACCATGCAATAACGTCAGGGGAACGTTCTGTCTTTGCATGCATCTATTTGCCAACATCAAACAATGGAGATCAGTTCAATGGAATTCGTTTTGCGCATTTAGAATGTTTCGTTTCCGTATAAACAGATCTGGATGACAGATGCGCGGGGATTCGTCGCCAGACAGTGAATGAACGAGGAGTGTCTGTGTGTCTGCGTATTGACCGTTATAATTCATGCGTCATAACGCATAATTCTCGGCCTGGTCTTTGTGGATACGAAGTAACGCACTCTGTCCATGCGGTGCCAAGAACTGGGACATAGAGATCCATGAATCGATTAAGATTTGGCTCGGGATGCAGCCAAATAATGCTCCCATCTTTTGCGCAGTGTCGAAACTGCAGACGCAGAACAGGTTTGTGTCGAAATGAACGCCTGATTCAATCTAACACGTTGCCTTGTTGATTTTTCAATTGCAAAACGACTTTATTTATTCAGATTTGCAAATTGCTGCGGCACGTCAATGCAAAATCGTAACAAAAAGGCATTTTCCCTCAAAGGTCGTTACAATATAACGCAGAAGTATTTTATGTGTGGCACTTACTTTGGCGGAGCTTTTGTTTTTGATGGTCATCTGGCATTGCTTTTTGCAGTAATTGATATCGCCCAGTTGGCTGTCAAAGAGATCAGATGACGCCAACGCCACTAGAATCAGAGATACTAGCGCGGGAACGCCGCACGCCCTGCCGCCGAACTGGAGCATTTTTCTCTCTCTCGTGGAAATCGGTAAGTGGCAGATTCGGCGTGCACTGGCGCGTCTGCGGGGTTCGGTGCGTCCCGACCTGTCGCAGCTGCTGCTTCGGTTCGGGCTCGATCAGCCTCGGTGATATCGTGCCTTTGATGCGCGATGTCGTCACCTCTCACATCATCGCGCACGCGCGGCTGTTCTCCTCTCGCATCTCCGTCCTTTGCGTTACATTGCAGCAAGTCTGAATTTAAAGGTGTGGACCGCCAAACATGATATAGATGCCTGTATCTTGGTTTTATTTGTGCGAAGAAAAACAAACTAGTAAACGTTGCATTTGTACCATTTGCAATAATGCAAAAAAAAAAAAAAAAAATGGCTTCGACGTTGTATCTGCCCTGAGGGTTTAAAATGAAACTAAAAACAATTGCAGCCTAAGTTTGCTTTGCTGTCAGTAAAAGGAAATTCTATTCTACTTTATTCTATTATAAAATGTAACTTTCCAAAGTTATTCTGTTGCTTGAATGCACAACTGCCTTTCCAAGATCTTGTGAACATGCACAAGTTGTCATTACTTCAAGTATTACTTGAAATGTCAAGTTTTGGGCTCATATCTAAAACAATATAAATTCATTGAACTTAAAAATGTGTTAATAACTCAAACTTTTGAGTATAACTACTACTATTACTACTACTTACAAAGGGAAGTATGGGGTCATTTAAATAGCTGCCATTAAGAATTTAGCATTAGCTTTTGTAGTATTATTTATGCTGTTTTGTTGCAAATAGATGTTTTTGTGTGATCAGTGCCCCATTTAGTCAAGTTGGATGCTGTTGACTAATTCTCTTTGTGCATGTGCAGTGTAAGTGCAAATATACAGTATGCATTTCTATGGAGAATGAAGTTTATTTAATGTCTGACCTAGAATCAGTTATGATCTTTATTTGAGCTCTGCTATTGTTTAATCTAAAATGTAATATATTTAAGTAAAATTATTAACAACAGTACAAACAACAATAAATAGCAAATTGAGTTGTCAACTTGCATCTAGTTAACTTAACCTACATAAACAGTTAAGATCACTCTATAGTAAATGAAAACCAAGTTAATTGAGTTTAAATACAACATTTTGGAGACACCATTACTCAAATCAATTGAGGAAATTAGTTTACTCAATCAAATGAGTAGAGTCAACTTATTTGGGTTTTCAGTGTATGGTTTAATACATGAGCGAAAATAAACAAGAAATTAAATGAAATTAGCTATTACACAATTCTTACTGAGGATGCATTGGGTGTGGAATTATAAACAGGCCATAATAATTATACAGATGTGGATGAAAAGTGTGTTTTGGCTATGGAGCAAATTGTGGTCTTGAATTGGGCAGGTTTAAATGAGATGTAAGGGATAGCCCACAAAATAGCCTACATGATGAGATTTTTATTTTATGATTATGTACACTGGCGGCAAAAAGTTTGGAATAATGTACAGATTTTGCTGTTTCGGAAAGAAATTGAATTCACCAAAGTGGCATTCAACTGATCACCAAGTATATTCAGGACATTAATGATAAAAAAAACAGCACCATCACTATTTAAAAAATGTATTTTTGATCAAATCTAGACAGGCCCCATTTCCAGCAGCCATCACTCCAACACCTTATACTTGAGCAATCTTGCTAAATTGGTACTAGAAACTCCCTTGCCATTATATCAAACACAGCTGAAAGCTATTTGGTTCGTTAAATGAAGCTTAACATTGTCTTTGTGTTTGTGTTTGTTTTTGAGTTGCCACACTATGCAATATACTGGCATGTCTTAAGGTCAATATTAGGTAAAGAATGGCAAAAAAAATAAACAGTTTTCTCTAGAAACTTGTCAGTCAATCATTGTTTTAAGGAATGAGGTTTAATCAATGCTTGAAATTGTCAAAAAACTGAAGATTTCATACAAAGGTGTACATTACAGTCTTCAAAGACAAAGGCCAACTGGCTCTAACAAGGACAGAAAGAGATGTGGAAGGCCAGATGTACAACTAAACAAAAGGATAAGTACATCAGAGTCTCTAGTTTGAGAAATAGACGCCTCACATGTCCTCCGCTGACAGCTTCATTGAATTCTACCTGCTCAACACCAGTTTCATGTACAACAGTAAAGAGAAGACTCAGGGGTGCAGGGCTTATGGGAAGAATTGCAAAGAAAATGACACTTTTAAAACACAAAACCCAAAAAGAAAAGGTCAGAGTGGGCAAAGAAACACAGACATTGGACAACAGATAATTGGAAAAGAGTGTTATGGATCTTAACCCCATTGAGCTTTTGTGGGATCAACTAGACTGTAAGGTGCGTGAGAAGTGCCAGACAAGACAGTCACAGCTATGCCATGTGCTACAGGAAGTGTGGGGTGAAATGTCACCCGAGCATCTGGACAAATTGACAGCTAGAATGCCAAGAACTGCAAAGCTGTCATTGCTGCACGTGGAGGATTGTTTTATGAGAAGTCTTTGAATTAGTTCAAGAAGTTCTGAAAATGTTTTGGTTTTTCAAATTGTAATAGTAATTTTCACATTATTAATGTCCTGACTATACATGTCATCAGCTAAATGCCACTTTGGTGAATAAAATAAACAATTTCTTTCCATAAGA
Organism: Xyrauchen texanus; assembly: GCF_025860055.1. Taxonomy (NCBI): domain Eukaryota; kingdom Metazoa; phylum Chordata; class Actinopteri; order Cypriniformes; family Catostomidae; genus Xyrauchen; species Xyrauchen texanus. The sequence continues at coordinate 18,087 of NW_026266631.1, read as the reverse complement.
GCAAAATCTGTAAATTTTCCAAACTTTTGGCCATTGTATATCTTTTTCTGTTGTGGTCATCTGACTGTATACAAAAGAGAAAAGCAACATTGGCTGCAGATGCATTACTAATAATGACTTGTGGCTGTGTGGTAAGACGTAGGAGGGGCTTCAGAATATTCAACTTTTTCAGCTTTTGAGGCGTGCTCTTTATTGATTCCCCTCTAAATTTGAGAGTGAATGTGAATCCGAGGGTCCTCTCCGCATAATGTTGCTTTTTTGAACGAGCAATGATTTTCCTTACGGAGTTTTCAGGTGAACAAGGCAACTCAAGGCTTTTCATCTATTTTCTGTGAAGAAGAATGGATTGCCCGTGCGCGCGCTCCCACCAGCATGGCAAGAGAGAGGAGAGCGCGCGCGCCCGACAGAATGTGACCATTTCAGTCATTATGTTGTTTTTTGTAACGCTTCTTCCTTACGCGCTCACAGCACGTAAGTACATTTTCAAATGTATCTGAACACTTATGCCTCTAACTTCAAACAGCTATTAGACACGAAACTCGTCAAAAATAATTGAATAAAATGACAGAACTTTTCTGAACGCTTCTTGCCTTGTTTGACGGATTCAAACGGAACACTGTTTACGCTTTATGACGTAACAAACACATTTTAAGAAGCGTATTACTATATATTTTTTTTTAATATTAACTGTACATTTATTATCTCTTTGTATTTACAAAGAGAAATGCATTTCATTATTCTAAACATGTTATTATGTAAGAAGGCAAACAAGAGGCTTATGCCATTTGGAAATGCTTGCAATTGCCATAAGAACGCACTAATTTTTTTATTGTCAATTGAATAAAATTGTGCACTGCAATCACTAATAAACTAGCGGAACACAAATTTGAGTCAATCAGCAATGTTACATTTTTAAGTTAAACTCCCAAGTTTAAGATAAACCTTCAGATTTTGAGCTACACATGCATGTTGATTGTTTTCAACTTGAAATATTGAGTAAGCTAACATGTTATTGGGACTTTAAATTGAACTCTTTGGCTTAACTTGAAGCTTTTCAGTTGAACTTACACGATAGTTTTAAGTAGAGGGAACCAATCTAATTATTTTTTACCAACCTTTTGTAGGTACCCCCAAAGCCTCATCAATAAGGCTCAAATACCATCATAAACACCGAACCTGGAATGCGTTTCTTTTAGGCCTAAATCATACTTGGGGAAAAAGTGTTAACTACAAACAAACCATGAGATTAATTGTGATGGTTATGTTAACCATCTGATTGCAATGCAAATTAAAAATCTTTCCAAGTGCACCTAAAACATGCGTTAAGTGCTAGTTTACCCCACAATTGAAATCCGTTATCATTTACTCATGCTATCTATTTAAATATGACCTCAAGTATGCTCTGTCTTGCTTCCTAACTTGTTCAGTTAGTGTGAGAGTAATCCAAGCCCAATGGCACATGTTAAAAAGCTTGTCCACCTCCCACCATGAGCAGAAATGATCTGCATTAACACTTGTTCTCCCTGAAGGACAAGTAGTAGTAGCTCTTAAATCCCAGCCATTGTTTCCCTCGAACATTTGTCTTAAACATGAATAAATATGAGCTCTGCGGACACAGAGGAGGAATATTTTGAGGATGGAAAACCACTTAAGCTGTTGAAAAATGACCTTGTGCGACCTATCTCTCAACTGTTAAAGCATTGCGGTCGTAAATCCAGTTGTAAAATTTCAGGACTCATAAAGGCTCCTCTTCTTCTGACCCCCAGACTTTGCCGTCATATCCCCCCAGGACACAGTGCTTCACATCGGCTCAAGTTTGACTGCGGTGTGCACGGTTAGTGCTGAGCTGGAAGTAACAGCTAGATCTTTGTACTGGACACTGAATGGAAAACGATTGGCTAGAAGTACTTACAGGGTGCGGAGTCCAACTGAATTGAGTGTCACACTTCATCAACTCAATGGATCCTTGCAGCAATCAGGAGACAATCTGGTTTGCCACCGAAGTAATGGAGAAGTGTTGGCTGGATCATGCTTTTATGTTGGCTGTAAGTGTCAAGTTGCAGATAGCTTCCCGTTAGAACCAAAAAGGGTATTGCAGTCTGATGTCGAAGGAGAACCTTTATGAGTTCATCAAATAACATTTTAGAATACTATCTATGCCCTGGTACTTTAAAGAACCCAAAAACCAACTTAGATCTAATGAACTAAACTGTATAGGGGCAGTCACACTACACTTCGCACTCCATTCACTCGCACTCAAAGCCATCCGAACGCAGAAGACCAGAAATGCAAGAATATTTTGCAGGAAAGAAAGAAGACTAAATATTTTTAACAATTTTAATATAATATTATTTGTAATGTATTATAGAGCTGTTCAGCTTGTAGTCCAAAATCTGCAAGTCTAATTCACCATAGGCTTCCCCAGGATTTTCCTATGGGTTTTTATAATGGGGTTTTTCATTTTATGAGTAAAAAAATATCTGTGGTAAACATTACTTGATTATATGTGGATATTTCGTCCTACAACATAAATGACACACTTTCAGAGTTGCCATGATTTACATTTTTGAAATATGTAATTTTTTAAGCCACCGTGTGTTTTATTTAAAAAATATTTAATTCAATATCTTTGAGGTCTGAAAGTGTTTATGTTGTAGAGCAAAACATCCACAGACATTATTTTACTCATAAGTTCAAAAACCCAATTATAAAAACCCATAGGAAAATCCAGAGGGATCCCATGGTGAAATACACTTCCGGGTTGAACAGCTCTATTTACTTACACCAGAAGTCCTCCTGCATAGCATCATATCCTGGCCCGTTGCATTGTCCAAAAAAAATCCTTTTGTGCTCAAAGCCTAGTGTGACCACCCCTTTAGAACTTTATTACTCTAAAACGAACCATATAGTCAACTCAAGAACCTTATACTGAACCAAAGGAACTGTGAAGATCAGTTGAAGAACCTTCATTTTTAAGAGTGGGAACAACTTGATTTCTGATTTATTCTACTTCTGAACATTTGTCTTTGAAGATACCCTTTCTGATACCATTCTATTGATCAAGTTTTGTTAAGTTTGTAGCCCTTGTGTTTTTGAATATTCATGCGGTCTTCTTGCTATTGTATTCATTGGATGTTTAGTGCCCCCTGAGAAACCTGTCAACCTGACATGCTGGTCACAAAACACCAAGGATCTCAGCTGCAAATGGAGACCAGGGGGTCAAGGAGAGATGTTAATCAATACCAAATACACCCTCAAGTACAAACTGAAGTGAGATTTATTTTATTCTCTGTTGGGATTTTTCCATGAACAGCAAACGTTGTATCTAGAGAAAACTGTTTTCAAGCACTCCTTTCAATGTGAGCATTTACTTGCACAATAAGCTGATCAAAAATCAGCTTATTAAAAACGACAATGTAAAAAAGCCACATTCACAAGAGATTTAAAATCACTGGATTATTTCTTGCTTTTGACTTCAAAACATAAACGAGCATGCACACAACATTCACGAACATTGGATTAGCCGGTAAGAATGATGAAAAAGGCATTCACATGTGATGCAATATTTGGGTATTGGGCAAAAAAATGTACATTTATTGATCATTTTTGCTTTATCCATTTATTACCATACCCCAATTATGGCTTTCCTTAAATGGCTTCAGTGTAAGATCCTGTATGTCAACATGCTTAATATGTAACGTTTCTGTTTTGATAACCATTTAGATGGTACGGTAAAGAGAAGGATTGTGAGGACTACACGGGACAGCCGTACACATGCTACATTCCTCGTGATTTGGCCATTTTTACGCCATATGAGATCTGGGTGGAGGCGTCCAATCAGCTTGGCTCTGCCACTTCTGACGTCATAACTTTAGACATTTTAGATGTGGGTAAGTAGAAAGCCGCAGCTATAGAAAAAAATAGCCCTTGTAAAACGAATAGATCCAACTAATACAATTCTGATTTCATGAGCTGCATTCAGAGCCATTGTAAAATTACTATAAACGCACACCTGTAACCGGACATGTGCAAAGTTGTACAAATGTTGCTTGGGAACCACAAATTGCTTACAGTAAAGACAATGAACTATATTTCTTGCAGAAGAATAGTTTATTCTTATATAAGTTTTCTATCATAGTGCAGTTGCTGCCAATTTGAAAAGCCATAAGCCACAGGAAAGCTTTGAGTTGTGCCAAAGAAAAAACCTTTTCCGTGGTAAAATCACTGTAATGCACAACCTCTTGTTGCTTATTGCTTTATTGAGATTGGGTTGAGTATTAATGAACTGAATATCAACATTATGTGTCCCAGCTATACATTTATCTTCTCCCTCACACATAGATGTATATAACTATCTGATTGTCTTGCATATGGTGCACACACACTCGTCTGCGAGAACAGATTTTTACAAACTATAAAATTGCTTTCCAACACCTGAAATGTTTCCAAAAAGCAGCTCATGAAAACAATATTTTAAAGGTCACTGGGCAGCAGAATGTCTGAAGTTTGTATATATGTGTATATACACATTTATTGAGCCGAGACATGAAAGTGCATTTGTGATCATGATCAGAGAAGGTTTTCCATAGGCAAGAAGCTGCACCATTAAGAATGCCTATTGGATGACACATCGCAAAGCCCTCATTTCCTCATCTTCTGCATTACAGAAACAATAAGCTTTGGAATTCTCCATGATTGGCTCTGCCCTAAGGGTGAGCTTGATTAAAAAAAGCAATGGAGCACGTCCATTTGCAAACAATAATGGAAAGTAGAAATTATGTTGGGAACAGATAGCAAAAGATCGACAAGCTAATGAGCGGCGATGGAGTTTATTGGGAGATTCAATTACAAGCGGCTAGTTTTCTGCTCAGTTTATGTTCAGAGGGAAAGTGTGCTGAATTAGTGTGTTGGTCTAGCGCTGGGTGTCTGGAATGTTTGATTCTGATTGGTCAATTGCGCCATTCTGTGGTCAAATATAGTCATATAAAGACCACTAAACTGCATAATTGACATTGTCCTTGACAACCAATTTCCTTACATAGCTGTGCTAGTTTGCTCTCAAGGCATTCCACAGTCTACTACTACTTCACATAATAAAACTATTTGAACTTTTCAATATTTCATGTCCATTCATTCATTTATTTATTTGGTAAGTAGCTGTGTAATAAGTGGGATAATGTACAGTCAGCTGGTCATTGCAAAATAAACCCCTACAGGATTAATCAAGACCCCTCTGCTTCACATCATGGTCCCAATCACCATCTGGGGGGGTTTATTTTGTGATAATGACAGGCTGAATGTACATTGTCCCTTACTAAATGGGCCAAGGAAGAACAGTTTAATGACCCTACCCAATCTTATTTAATGGGTTTAATCAACAGCTCGGAAAATGAGAGATTTTGGGGATTTCATATAGTTTAAATTATGTTAAATATTTATTTCAAAATAACAAACACAGGGATTACTCTGTAATGTTGGGCCTTGAATATTTTATCTTTATTTCCCTGTTTAGTAACTACAGACCCTCCTCCTGATGTCCATGTGAGCCGCGTTGGAGATCTAGAGGATCAGTTAAGTGTCCGATGGGGAAATCCTCCTGCCCTTAAAGACTACCTGTTTCAGGCCAAGTACCAGATTCGATATCGTCTGGAGGAGAGTGATGAATGGAAGGTATGGCAGCAACAACTGGTTTAGTTTCCAACACTGAACAGAATTTAACTTTAGGTCAATTAAATAAATCAGGAAGGGTGATTACATGTAAGGTAAAGGCCCTGATATACTTCCGGAGGAGTTCTTCTTTGTTAAATTTTTAAAGTAATTTGATATAAAGTAATATACTGTTTATGCAGTATATTATTTTTAATTAGTCTTGTTTTCATTCTAAATTCATGATGCCAATGCACGAACACGCTATACGCGTTCATAATGTGTGCCGGTTACACTCTGTTATTGTCATTTATGATGACACATACTACTGCAAGGATGGGTGTACAAAAGTGATGAGCAGAATAAAGACAAAAGAATGATGAGAAGATCTCTTACTATGAGCAGATGTGTGAATGGCTTTCACTGCAGATGGCACATGATTGAATGGGCACTTAAGAGTATTTGAGTAGATTTGATTCCTTTTGCATGCTAGTAAATAAATAAAAGAAGAAATCACATGATGTGGTCTTGGAAAATGTCTCTACATGAATGATCATACAGCTGTAGGTAAATTTGCACCAGCTCGCACTGCATGCCGTTCAGTTCATGTTGACTGAACTTGACTGACTGAACAATGTAAATAAAATAAAAACGTCTGTTGGCCTTCAAAGTAGGCAGAGCTCCAGGTCACACTTAACAATAACATGCACCAATGGCAGTAACATATAAAAATACCTTATTTTTGTATATTGGGGCCGTAAGATGTGCCACTTTTTACTGATTTTATTAATTTAACTGACGGTTTTATCCAAAGTGAGTTCCAAATTATGAATACTACAAAAAAGTGATTCATCTTACCCCACTCTCACTTCTGTACATACTTTTTGTAAAAATTTTACTCTGTTTTTATTGCCAATTTTTGCTAAGGTAATAGATGATGCTGGGAACCAGACATCTTGTCGGTTAGCAGGTCTCAGGGCCGGTACAGTTTATTTCGTCCAGGTGCGCTGCAACCCGGTCGGTATCTATGGCTCTAAGAAGGCAGGGATCTGGAGCGACTGGAGCCACTCTACGGCCGCTTCAACACCAGGCAGCGGTAAGTTACGGCAACATTCGTAGCCTTAAATGTGAACTTTCCTTCAGTATACATTCAGCTTCTTCATTGTAAGCCAATTAGATTCAAACCATATGTAAATCGTAAAAAAACCAAACGTCAAGCTACTTGATAGGGATCTCTCATCAGCAGATTCAAAAGATTTTAACAAAATGACAAAGAGCTTCAGGGGTCCATTGGCGAATTCTTTGTGATTTTCGTTGATTGATAAATTAAAACGATCTTTAGAGCATGTTAGTTTAAAGAAGCGGTTGTACTGAAACTTAGTGAAAACAGATTTGAATCATAAGAAGTCAGTATTGTTACATGTCTGGAGTGGCATGAAAGAGAGGATGTTATTAAACTTTGTATGCCATGCAATATGAGTTATGGCAAGTCGGAGCTACCCCTCCTTCGCAAGAGCTTGTAAATACCCTATTATTCATGGGTACGTGGATGTTGCTTAGGGCAACATTATACAATCGACAGCATATAAGCAACTGTTGTCAACTGAGTTTGAATGTAACAAAGGTCTTTTCAAGTTAATTTGCTCTAATCAAATGGAGGGAGGCAGCATTGTGACAGTTATGTTTTTACATGCAGGGGGCCTGGGTAGCTCAGCAAGAATTGACGCTGACTACCACCCCTGGAGTCGCAAGTTCGAATCCAGGGTGTGCTGAGTGACACTAGCCAGGTCGCCTAAGCATCCAAATTGGCCGGTTACTAGGGAGGTTAGTGTCACATGGGGTGACCTCCTTGTGGTTGCGATGAGTGGTTCTTGCTCTCAATGGGGCCCGTGGCAAGTTATGCATGGATCGCGAAGAATAGCATGAGCCTCCCATGCTGTTAGTCTCCGCGGTGTCACTCACAACGAGTCCCGTGATAAGATTCACGGATTGGCTGTCTCGGAAGCAGAGGCAACTGAGACTTGTCCTCCGCCACCCGGATTGAGGTGAGTAACCATGCCACCAAAAGGACCTACTAAGTAGTGGAAATTGGGCATTACATATTGGGAGAAAAAGGGGATAAAAAAAAAAAAACTATGGTGAATGCATATAGGCATGTTCACCGATCATTCACAACATTAAAACCACCTGGCTAATATTATGTAGTTCCCCCGCGTGCCGCAAAACTGTGCCAACCTGCATCTCAGAATAGCATTCTGAGATTATATTCTTCTCACCACATTTGTACAGAGTGGTTATTTGAGTTAACATAGACTTTGTCAGTTCAGACCAGTCTGGCCATTCTCTATTGACCTCTCTCATCAACAAGGCTTTTCTGTCCACATAACTGCCCCTCATTGGATTTATGTTTTTGGCACCATTCTGAGTAAATTCTTTAACTGTTGATCTCTTGGGATTTTCCCACACAACAGTCTCTAGAATTTACTCTGAATTGTGCCAAAAACTAAAATCCAGTGAGCGACAGTTCTGTGGACAGAAAAGCCTTGTTGATGAGAGAGGTCAACAGAGAATGGCCAGACTGGTCTGAACTGATAACTCATAAAACCACACAAAAAATTGTGTGAGAAGAATACCATTCTGAAACAAACAAAAATAATTTAAAGCATATAAGAATATGCTTTTAGATCAAAATTAGTTTATATATCTTGAGAAGTGTGATCAAACTTAATTTGTAGTACATATGATATAGCCCCTATAATCTGCGATGAGCAATTCATCCGAATACCTAGACATGCCACTCTTTTAACTTGTTTCAGAACGATTGCAGAGCGGAAGGCGATATCAACTGAATTCACAAATTAAAAAGTACAAAATGCAGTATTATTTACATGTTTAGCCACTCCACCATGGATTAAAAAACTGCTAAGTATCTTTACTGATGTACAACAAGGATAACCACTGATGACCAGCAAGGTTTTCTAAAGAGCTATAATATGCAGTGTATTCGATATTTGATTATGATTTTGTGCTTCAAATATAATAATAATAAAACCTTATTTTATATAGCGCCTTTAAAGAAACCTCTCAAAGTTCTTTACATCGAAAGGAAAAATTTAAATATAAAAATACAGAGCTTAATACAAATGGATAAAACATGCATCTCAAAACAACCAATGATAAAACACCGTAAATAAAGCGATTGTATTAAATTGATGCTTTTAATTGATACTATTGTATATAGTATCAATTAAAAGCCTCTGAAAAAACAAGTTTCAAAGCAAATAAGACTGATTTAAACACACTAAAAGTTCTGAAGGTAGAGAGTTCCATAGCTTCGGAGCATAAGAATAGTATGCCCTGTCACCCATAGTGTGTAAACGAGTCTAAGGAACAGTTAAAAAAAACGATTTAGAGGAGTGGAGATCGCGCTTTGGTGTGTACGGGGTTAAAAGCTCAGTGAAATATTGGGGAACCAAACCATGCAAAGCCTTGTAGGTAAGCTTAACAATTTTTAAATCAACACGAAACCTGACAGGAAGCCAGTGCAAGGATTCCTATAAAGGAGTGATGTGGTCACCTGGGTGGGGCCCGTCAGGATTCTGGCAGCCGAGTTTTGCACATTTTGCAAATTATTTAATGTTGATTTTGAGACTCCAGCAAGGAGAGCATTGCAATAGTCAATGTGAGAAAAAACAAAAGTACTGATCAGATTTTCAGACACTGAGAATGATAACATGGGGCGCAGCCTTGCAATGTTTCTAATATGATAAAATTATGTTTTAACAGTATTCTTTACATGTGGATCAAATGACAAATTTACATCAAATATAATTTTGAATAAAACAACTCTAAAAGCTCATGAGAAATTATTCCGTATAACAAATGCGTGTTAGCAATCCAGCAGCATTGGGTACATCTACTATATCATGCAAGTAACACCGATTACATTGTTGTACAAGGCAAGTCATTTTGTAAATAATGGCAGTGTTTTTCCTATCTTCCCTACAGAAAGGGCACATGGTGGCTCATGTGATTCCAAGTCCAGCGAGCAGAACTCAACACTTCGAAGGGAACTAAAGCAGTTTTTCGGCTGGATGCGAAAACATGCCTATGGCTGCACGGACGTCAGCATCAAACTCTATGACCAATGGCGCGTCTGGCTACAGAAAGCCCATAAAACACACGACCAGGTCGGTAAGGAAGCTGCACCTCCTTTTTTCTACTTCCAACGATAAGCTATCAATACTTTTGCGACATGTACAGTGGAGATCAAAAGTACAAGCTCACATTGAAAATCTAGGATTCAGAATCTAATTTAAACCTGGAAACAAACCGAAGATTAGATCAAAAAATTAAATAAAGGACGTTATGACGTTAAATGAATTCGAAATATTTAAGATTCCGGACTATTTCAAGGTCACTGATCATATTGGTGAGATTGACCTTGTTAAAGAAATATTCAGAGTTCAATACAAGTTAAGCTCAATTGACAGCATTTGTAATAAAAAAAATAATAAATTCTAAATACAATTATTTCGACTTAAAAAAAGAGAGGCAAAAATCAAGGTTCCAGTGAGGCTCTTACAATTGAAGTGAATGTGGTGCCAATTCGTAATCCTTAAAATACTCATGGTTTCACAAGTTTAGCTACAAGATAAACAATATGCATGTTAACATGGTTTTAGTGTGTGAAAAAAAAAAAAAAACATGCCTACAAACCTTTTCCATGTACAGTTATATCCATTTTTACAACTTCACTGCCATGATGACATAACGCCATAAACCCTAAAACTATTTTTTTTAAACAAATTTAGAACTCAATACATGAGTTTTAACAGAAAACTGTATGCAAGTGATTTTATTAAATTATTAGCTTCACATTTCTGCAATTAAACCCTCCAAAGATTGGCCCCCATTCACTTTCATTGTAAGTGCCTCACTGTTACATACATTTTTACTTTTTTATATAAATAAAAAGGAGGGACGAGTCGTAATAACTTTTTATCCATTGAGCTTAACTTCAATTGAACCTGGAATATTCCTTCAACGCCTTTTTTTTTTTACAAAAAAGATTTTCTTGTTTCCATTGAAGGAACAGTCTTAAATCATGCTGGGATAACATGGATCATCAGGTTTTGTACAAACTTGTGGAGTCCATTCCAGCTTGAGAACATCCTGTCATTAAAGCTAAAGGGGGAACAAATAATTTGGGTAAAACATACCAAATAAGCTTTCAATTTAAATCTAAAAAAACTTGTTGTAATGATAAAACAGACATAAATGGAAAAAAAAAAACAACAAAAAAACCCCAGCGAAACAGAAGCAAGTGGCCCCAACTCCATCAGAAAGCAAATCATTATTGTTGGCGAAAATTTAATATGGCCCATGTTAAAAGCATTTTGTGATTAAGTGACCCACAAAAAAGGGAACCAAAATATATGTTTATTCTTTTGATCAATGTTCTCACATTTGATTGCTTTTACTAATAGCGAAGCATCATATAGTCTTCAGTCAATTACCACAACAGAGAAAGAATGGCCAGTCAAAATAATCAGCAGGAATTCCAATAAATTCCTTTTAGGTTAGACTTTGCAGCATAACTTCAGCTGCGATCCAGCCGAGGCCGAAAACGCTTGTGAACACTCTGAACTGATTCACTCTGAACTCTTCCTCTGGCACTGACGACTGTTGGGAGACTTAGGTTGCTTGATTAGTCACACTGTCCTTTGAAGAACACGATTAAAGCACAAGAATGGCTGGTAACAATTATGCTTCTCTGTCCTCATATATCAAGTCATCACATTTACTTGTAAATGCCATTGTCTTGCCTTTCAGGTACTACAAAGCGGTAAATCATAGCGAAACTCCAAAGAAGGCTTGTGGGGGCCTTTGACGACACAGTTTTTATCACTCTCCAGTGCTTGGGACATTTTGTTTGGATTAGCCAAGATTGTCAAAAGGAACCCGCAAGGAACTGCAGTTTGCTGACATGATCTACTGTTTGCCTCCTGCTGTAGTCCCTAGCAGAAAATGTCAAAGGAAGTGCTTTTGTCTCAGACATATTTATAAGGGCATTAAAATACAAAAGAAATAGACTCAAAATGGTGAGAAACATCTTAAAATCTAATGTTAGGAAATGAAACCTTTCTGAGGATTCATAGACTTCTTTCAGACATGCAGCACAAATTTTACAGTTACGTTTTTTTGACTCAAATCTGTTTTGTTATATGTAGTCTGAACGAATAAAAAAAAAAAAATGTTGAAGTCTAATCCAAACCACATCCATCCGTGGTAGGAATCTTATAAAAATCTGACTTTTGGAAATGCGTTTCATTCTGAACAAACAGATTGGATTTCAAGTAGTTTTTTTTTTTTCATCATTCGGGATATGGCGTTAGTGCAGAAGTCATACCCAACTGTTACATATCTAAATTTTCATTCAAATGTGGTATTTGCTATGAATTGAATGGTGAATAGGTGAACAAGCAAGCCGTTTTAGACACAACATATACGCGTTAATGTGTAAATAGCATAGTAATGCATATGGTGCGCATGTTGTCTGATGCCCTAAGGAATTCAGCATTGCGGCGAGATGGATATGAGCAGAACATTTTTACTTAGCCGTACTCTTTTTCCACAGTGAAACCTACTCTCTTATGTTTGTTGGCGTCATGATGATGTTTAATTCATTACGATTGCAACAGATGTAACCATATCAGATATGAATGAACAAAGCCATCCAATCCAACTTTGGAACAGAAAAAAGGAGCATCGCAGAAACCCCATGACAGACTGCAGGAGGATTTTCGGAAAAGAAAACGCTGATTTAAGATTTCACAAACATGATGATTTCCATTTGTTTTCAAAACAAATGAAATTTTATGTATTTGCCAAGAGTGAGAATTCGTAAATCGTTGTCTCTTGATTGGTAAACAAGAACAGATCCTGTAAATAAAGCAATTTTTTTTATTATTTGTAACCCTTGTTCAAAAATGTTACCATGTAAATACTGTACCATTATGTATAAATAGTTTTGCAAGTAAAAAAAAAGTCTTTCAAAAATATTTAAGGGACATTCATAATTGTTTAATAGTTTAGTTTTGCTGGCTATTTTTAGTATTTTCAATGTTATGCATATGATCATGATTACTATTTACATTGCGAATTCAGATTTACACTTTGAATTGAATTCTTCAACCAAAAAAAAAAAACTATATTCTTATACCAACTGAAATAATGAAACAAAAGTTGCCGTACTCTGTTTAATAATACAACAAATATGCACTTCAAAGCCTGCAACAGCAGCAGTGCAGTCTATCTATACAACGCCAGCGATCGCTACCTTAGATGATTCCTCATAAGAAGGGGAAGAAGTCCTTCATAGAGGACTGTATCCATCTCTGTCAAGACATCAGTCTTCATCTTCAGCTTATTCCGGTTCTTCTGAGTCATACTTGAAGTCTTGCAGAAGCTCAGTCAAAGCTGCTTTACTCTTTATGATCCTGACAGGAATGGAGAAAAATACAGAGGTCTATTAATTGGGCTGTTCTGATGGAAAATAGGTTTTTATAATTTACCTAACCTCTTAAACTCTGCGGCAGGTCCAAAAGACGGCAACGTATCACGAAACATTTTGCAAATCTGTGCCATCTAGAGGTCAGCTGTTAGAAATATTAATATGAATGTAGAAGTCTTTCAAATAGCACTTAAATAGACAACAAGTCATATATCAAATGAAAGCTCTCATTCTCATGTGACTGAACTGTTTTAGGGCAACAAGATCAACTTTACAAAGTATTTCCAAAAAAGCACAAATTGAAATATAATTTCTGTAAGACATCAAATAAAAACATCTCTTTTATGCACCAGCCACTGCTGATGTAAGCCCACCATAACAAACTTTATATCTGCTTTAACCTTAGGGAGTTTTCAAAAAATAATTGCCATTTTTTACACATCTGTGAGCTTGCTTGGCTGAATAATCCAAACGGCGACTGTTTTTGGCCAGGCAGTGTATTCAAAATTACAAATGTTTGCAATACACTCAATTAGGCAAGTCCAACAGTAAGATAATACTATATTATAATATAAAAAAGTTCATTAAAACCAGTCCGAGAGCTTTAAAAATAAAATACTCTCTAATGCTGATATAGCAGAGCCATGTTAGGTTAATTTATTCATTGACTAGCAGATGCTTTCAATTTGAAATAAAATTACGTGCTTAAACTAAATGAACCATGAGTGCCACATGCAAGTGAAACTATATTGTGCCAGTTGGTCTCTAACTTTAATAAGAACTGCAATATAATACATGGTTTAAATCTAATTGCAAAATGGATAATCTGACCCTTGGGGGTGTAATTGAAGTGAGCAATCAAATTCAAGACCAACTCAAGATCAACCAACTATCTACTAAAGGAAACATTGCGACTTCTTTTACCTCAGTGGGAAGTTTACATTGAATTCGCCTCAATTCGCTCATCACAGACTGTTGTGGTAAAAAGGTTTATTTTGGACCCTGTTCATCCCTCTTAAACTGCAGTTTATTGGTCAAGTACACGGAAAATATGAAAAATAGAAATGTAGACAGAGTTGCACTTACTCGTGTTTGAGCTCACAAACTCTCCAGGAAGTCCTCATCTTCTGGATGATCCTAGGCATTCTGTTTTCCCAACTGTAACAGCTGTCTGTAAAATGAATGACAACAGATCAACATTAAAAATACTGTAACCAATGACAGATAAGTTGCATTTGTTTCAGTATTATTGCACAGTCCTATAGATGACTAAGACCAACTTTTCCAGGGTATACAGGCAGACACAAGTGTATACTTTAGAGGCAGGATATCACATTTTTAGATAATACATTCATGTGCAAAGGTGATGACAAATGCCCACCAGATCTAGCTTCTCCTCTTTAATTTTCAGTTTCTCGATATGCTCGAAGAGGATGGGCTGTTCAAAGTCTTGGTGCAGTTGCTCTTTAATCTCCAGAACTTCTTTGGAAATGCCACAGAATGCTTTTGTTATCTCATGTAACAGCTGTTTGTAGTGCTCAAAGTCATAGTGGGGCCCGTATGCCTGATGGCCCTTGTGAAAAAACTGTATAACCTCAAACAACCCCAGATGGCAACCAGATTTACACACACACACACACACACACACACACACACACACACACACACACACACACACACACATCACACATATCTGTAGGAGCCTTTAAAAAAAGACAAGACATATGATATGAGGTTAAGACAGACATAACTAAACATCAGAAAGACAAGCACAATCTAAATCCCTTTCATCATAAAGAACTGTGGGGATACCATGGTACAACGTTGGTATCAGATGATTATGTGTTTTCATAAACACCATGATACTGAAGGACATCCATATTTATATCCTATGGTATTTACATTATATTCTCTTCAAAGAATACCATGGTACATCACCAAAAACATGGAAGTACCATGGTAATTTTTGTTAGTGATAAATAAAAATAATTAGTGAACTTATTTTAGCAGTTATTATTTTAATATACTACAAAGTCATATATATATTTCTAGTATGTACAAGCATTAGCAAGCTCAAAATCATATCTTACTGGTTATCTACAGTGTCTAAACACGAATAAACACTGTAATTGTATACACTAACTTACCATTGCACCGATACTGTTGTATCTGTTGACTCGGTACATGTGTATCGCTTCGGCGCTGTCACGCTTCAGGCTTGCAACATAAACTTCCTGTTTGGGATCGCGGAGAGTGACGTCAGGTGACGTCGCTGCCAAACTTGCGCTTGAAGCATCTGTGGAACACAAATGTAGATTTTAAGGCAAAAAACAAAACAAAAAAACTGCTTTTAGGTTTAAAAAAAAAAGGAGATGGAACATTAAGTTGACTCAATTTGATCCTCTTTGAATCAGAAGGCAATAACAACCGTTAGAACATGCAATTTCTTTAAGATATTCATATAGAATTGCTTTGTGCTCCCCCTAATGTATAAATGCTGTATTACAGTCATGTTTCTGTTATATATTACATACAACAAAAAAATCTAGTAAAAAGATAAAAACAATATGTGGGACTGTGTAATATGGCCTTGTGTTTTATTATTATTATTATTATTATCGGTAATTACTGTTATTATGTTTTGTTGTACCCCACACTATGTTCTTTTGTACTGTTTTGAGCATAATAATACACACACGTACGCATATATACACATGTATATACATTTTATGTTTTTACTGTTTATTAATTATTAATATTATTATTATTTTATGCCCTTGCTGTTGATTTATTGTACTGTTGATTGTATTGTTGTTTCACTACATTGTAATTATATTAGTTCAATGCTTATAATAATAATAAAAAAATTAAAATCTGAAAACACAAACTTTATTACAAAGTCTGTCATACCAAAATGTGTGATCGTCATGCAAGATTTTGCCTCAATATTGTTGACTTTCAAAACACTTAGTAACAAAAAAGAAAATAAATAAAAATTATATATATTCGCAGTGCATCCGGAAAGTATTCACAGTGCTTCACTTTTTCCACATTTTGTTATCTTACAGCCTTATTCCAGAAGAACAACCATCTCTGCAGCACTCCAACAATCAGGCCTGTATGGTAGAGTAACCAGACGGAAGTCACTCCTCAGTAAAAGGCACATGACAGCCTGCCTGAAGTTTGCCAAAAGGCACCAGAAGGACTCTCGGACCATGAATAACAAAATTCTCTAGTCTGATGAAACAAAGATTGAACTCTTTGGCCTGAATGGCAAGTGTCATGTCTGGAGAAAACCAGGCACGGCTCATCACCTGGCCAATACCATCCCTACAGTGAAGCATGGTGGTGGCAGCATCATGCTGTGGGAATACTTTTCAGTGGCAGGAACTGTGAGACTAGTCAGGATTGAGGGAAAGATGAATGCAGCAATGTACAGAGACATCCTTGATGAAAACCTGCTCCAGAGCACTCTGGACCTCAGACTGGAGCGAAGGTTCATCTTCCAACAGGACAACGACCCTAAGCACACAGCCAAGATAACAAAGGAGTGGCTACGGGACAACTCTGTGAATGTCCTTGAGTGGCCCAGCCAGAGCCCAGACTTGAACCTGATTGATCATCTCTGGAGAGATCTGAAAATGGCTGTGCACCGACTCTCCCCATCCAACCTGATGGAGCTTGAGAGGTCCTGCAAAGAAGAATGGGAGAAACTGCCCAAAAATAGGTGTGCCTAGCTTGTAGCATCATACACAAAAATACTTGAGGCTGTAATTGGTGCCAAAGGTGCTTCAACAAAGTATATGTAATTTTTTTTGTTGTTGAGATATGGTGAAAATAAAAGCGCCGTTGCAGTTACCGATTTCAACACTCGGGGGCGCCCAAGGCATATCCATACATTTCGCATAATATTAAAATTATTGCATGTCAGATTGAACTTTCCTACTTTTAACACCATACTTTTTCCTTAATATTTACTAAATAAATATTCTAGAATTACCTGATGCCTCACATAAATAAAATTAAATGCAATTTCAAATTCTTAAGAATATATCAATGTCAGTTAGTAAATGAATGAAAAAGTCTTCCACCCTTTCTATTAGGACCCCTTTTGTCATTCTGTTGAACATCTAAAGCTTCTAACTTATGTTTGAGGGACAGTGCAGTCTTGTCTCTACTAGCTAGAGGGTCTCTATTAGACTTGTCCTGACACACACCACTGAATATATAGACAAAAGCCTGCAGAGTTCAAAGGGCCCATCTGCAGCAGCAGCAGCAGCACACCGTCTCGGTTACATTACATTACAAGCAGTTTGCAGCTCACAGGATCTGATGTGCCTTCACAAATACCGTGCTACACAAGGAGTGGGGTGGATGGAGATCATTTTTAATGCTGAAATATGAGCAATCGGAACTACGGAGGATAAATAAGGCACGCCAAGAGGGATTGTCTTTAGTTGCTCGGACAAGATTGGGAATTGGGATAAAAACCTCGCACGCGCTGAACCGGAGTGAACGGAAGCTCGTGCGTGCTTACTTAACCCCGCGTGGATACTTTGGATTCTTGCATCCTGGACTTTGAACTCTGCGACTTTGTAGCTATTCGAAACGTTATATATAAATTCTGGAATATAAACAGAGAAAACTCTTTGCAATATACAATACAAGACAAACAAGGGGCAAAATGAGAGTGTTACATATAAACCACAATTGTTGGACTCTGGCGTGGACTGTTATCATGTGTGTTATGACTGGAGTTCATTCACAAGAAAGGCAGTAAGTATGCATGCGTGCTAAATAGAGCTATGTTATGGTTGGGGTGGAAATATGCATGCATGTTTGTTTGTCTTTTGTTTAAAATTTTTAGCATGGGATTTTGATAAGAGTTTGCAGTAGGTGATAACCTCATCCTAAACAGTATCACC